>NC_091167.1:5071008-5203508 GCF_040958095.1 Procambarus clarkii | reverse complement strand
CTTGGGCAAAACTGTGGACCCTCTCTAGAATGTGTTGTAGGTTTTGAAGAAACTGGGGCACATTCTGATGCTCACTGAAGGTGGCATCACGTAGAGAGTCTTTGAAAGCCTTGAGAGGAGTACGGCACCTACGTCCGTAGAGCATCTCATAAGGAGATACTCCTAGAGACTCAATGGGAAGACTTCTAAAGATACACATTACCAGGTCAATTTGCTTATCCCAATCCTTAGAGGTTTCATTACAAAACTTCTTCAGGAGTGCTTTAATAGTCTGATGACTACGCTCAAGAGAACCCTGTGAAGCAGGATGATAGGGGCTGGACAATACCTGTTTGATGTTGAACTCTTCCAGTGTCCTCTTGAAGAGATCACTGGTGAAGTTGGTGCCACAGTCGCTCTGAACCTCCCTTGGAAATCCATACTGGGTGAAGATCTTCAATAAGTGTTTCACAACCGTAGCAGCCGTAATGTTCTTTACTGGAACTGCTATGGGGAATCTGGTGGTAGGACACAGGATGGTTAAGATATAGGCGTTTCCTGAACTGGTCCGAGGTAAAGGACCAACACAGTCTATAATAAGTCTGTGGAAAGGTTCCGCAGGCACCTGTATGGGAGTCAGTGGTGCTCTGGGGATAGAGATGTTCGGTTTACCTGCCATCTGACATGTATGACACTGTTTGACGCTATTTACCATACCTGGTCATAAGTAGTCTTGACGGATTCCATGGTAGGTCTTGTTAAATCCGTAGTGGGAGAGTGCTCCGTGGGCCAGGTGTAGAATAGTGGGCCGCAGGCTGGCAGGAATCACTAGTTGTTCGACGTTGGCCCAATCGTCCCCTCCTTCAGTTTACTGGGTCTATATCTGCGGTAGAGCAACTCGTTCTCTAGGAAGAACCCAGGAATACTGTCAGGTTGAGTCTCAGCCTGGAAAAATAATGGTGTCAAGGTAAGATCTTCCCTCTGTAACTTACGGAACTCCAACTTGGTCAGATTCGGGGGTAGTTTCTGAGGGTCTTGAGGGACAGCGGTAGCAGTAGAGTCAGCTGGCTGTGGTCGTGCAGCTTGTGCACGGGTGGTCACTAAAACCGGAGGAGAAACTTCATCACTCTCTTGAACCTTTGCTGGAACATACTCAAAGATGGGATTATCCATTACAGAGGTACACACCTGGGGTTTGTCCATGACGATCAGGTTGGTCGGTTGCAGGTCTTCTGCCAAGTCGTTGCCCAGGAGAAGTTGCACTCCAGGCATGGGAAAAGGTTTTTCCCTGATGGCGACTTGGACTTCTCCGGTCACGAAGGGACAATCCAGGTGGACTCTGGCGAGAGGATAAGGAGTGGTAGCAGTGAGGTCAGTGATGAAGACAGTTTCTCCGGTGTAGGCGATATTGGGCACAGCTGACTTCAAAATAATCGATTGAAGAGCCGCTGTGTCCCTCAAGATCTTCAGTTTGAAACGTCCCTCCGGATTTGAGCCGTTGGTAGAGACAGTTCCAGTATACAGGTGTTTACTGAAAAGAGAAAGATCATTACCATGAACACCAACATTCATCACAGGCTTACCAGACTTAGGAGGAGTCTGTTTGGGTTTAGGTGATTCGGTGTTTCCTTTGTATTGAGACTTACCACATTTATCTATGGTATGTCCATAGAGTCTACAATACTTACAGTACAATTGCGAGCCAGCTTGATCGGTACTCACTTTCTCGTAACTGTACCAAGACTTCTTACTGGAAGATGGTTCTGGTGTCAGCCGGTGGATGAGGCTGTAAGTGTCAGCCGACTTAGCACACTTTAGGTAGTCGGTTTCTTCTTTATCTGCTAAATATAGATGGACAGGAGGCGGCACACGCCTCAAGAATTCTTCAACTAGCATGAGGTTGACGAGTTCTGCAAAGGTAGAGACATGTGCTGATTCCAGCCATTTCATAAAATATCTCCTTTTGGTATTAGCAAATTCGAGAAAGGTATTTCCTTCGATAACTTTCGGTGGAGAGAAGGTAGGCGTCCAACACTGCTTGTTTCAGAGTCTGGTAGTCATTCTCAGACGCCAAAGTACTGAGTGTAACTGCAGCTCTACCTGTAAGATGTACTGTGAGAAGGGTTGCCCATTGGTCGGCAGGCCAACTAAGTTGATTAGCAAGGGTTTCAAAGGTGGTAAAAAACACATCAACTTCTGTCTCTATGAATGGTGGCATTAACTTACTTGCATGTGATATATTGAAACTGACGGGAAGATTGGCGGTAGCTTGCTGGCGTTGAGCGAGGTGTGAAGTTTCCAACGCGAATTCTCGTTGACGACATTCCATAGCCCGAGTTGCTTGTTGTTTGTCATGTTCGTGTTGCATCTCCAATTGGCGTTGTTTTGTTTCAAGCTGTACTCGTTCCCGCTCACGGAGAATTGCAATCTCACGTTCTTGTTCTTCTTTCCTCAAGGCAGCTTCACGTTCCTTGAGGGCGATTTCACGTTGTTTTTCTTCCTTTCGTATGGCAGCTGCTTCTCTTTGTTGCTCGAGGGCTTCTCTTTGCATGGCAGCTGCTTCCCTTTGCTGCTCGCGTTCGATCTTGGCCAGCTCTAGTTTGAGTTTCATCGTTGCCAAATCAGTTTTATCTGCAATAAAGTAAGTTTCGTGAGTTTCAGAGTCTATCTTACCTTTCTCTAAGAGATGATCCAGTAACAGGTTATGTATTTCATTTTTGTTGGCTTGGTAGGGAACTTCCAGTTGATGCTCATGTGCAAGAGTTTGTAATTCAGTTCTCTTGGCACGACTTAAAGTCCCTATTTCACCTGCTGGATCTGCACGGAAAGCTTGGAGACGAAACATGGTGAAATTAGCAAATAAATGCACAACGAATATACTGTTGTGATATGGTGAATGTCAGAAACAGGACAACGTGGCAACTGGTACCTATCCTGTGGAATCGTTAACAATTAATGTTAATTTCAAGATGATAAATGATTAATAATTCAAGGTCGCAGGAAATCTTGTACCCGGTACTCATGTAGGAGGATAAGGGCAAGAAAATCCTACTAAACAAGCGAAACTGAGTTTCTAAAACAAATGAAACAGTTAATTGCCTCAAAAGTGAAATAGGTAGTCCAAGAATGTAGGCATACCTTGCCGAGTCTCTATTGGACATAAGCAAGTTTTTCCCACTGAAATTAATATGATACTTACAGAATTAGCGAACTTTTGTGCACTGAAAAAGAAGGCTAATTCCCTACCAATGTAAATATCATGATTGCTGAGGGGCCCTTGGGGCCGTGACGGTCTGCGATCATGGGGGAGCCTGTGCCCAGTGTCTCCAGGCAGGCCTCCATTGGCCTGGAGTTTTCTGGGATTGCTTCGTACCACGCTGTGGAGGTGGTAATGATTGATATGTTACGTGTCCAAGTGGAGTCTGTATGTGGTGTGCAGCTGCTCGCCGGCCGGCGGGCGATAGTCAAGTTCAACTCTCCGGCGATTTATCAAGATATCGTCACGCGCTATGATGGGCACTCTTTCGATCTTCCTGGGGATGCTGGGTCGGTAACCCTATCCGACCGTTGTGGAGCCACGACGTATGTGGCTGTGCATGGGATGCCCTTTGAGTTCCCTGAGGATCTTCTACGTAGGTACTTTGCCCGGTTTGGGCGGGTTCTACATGTGAGGATGAATGCTGTCCCTACCGGGAGATGGAAGGGGGTTCCGTGTGGGACCCGCACTCTCGCCATGCGCCTCCGGGGTTCTGTGCCGTCCTCCATCATGCTGTTGGGGTTCCCGATTCGTGTTTTTCACGCAGGACAACCTCGGACTTGTTTCCGGTGCGGCCTGCCGGGTCACCTGGCCGCCGGGTGTGAGGAGCGCCGGGTCACCCCTGTCAACCTTTTCCAGGAGGAGGATTTTCCCCCGCTGTCGGCCTGGACCTGTCTCCCCGTGATGGTCAGGATGTTGCTTCCCTGCTGGTTTCGACCCCGGTGTTGGATGGTGGTGTGGATGTTGACGTAGGGGTTGTGGCGGCCTCGCCCCCGTCACCGGCTTCCCCGCCTTCGACGTCCCTGCCCCTGTCGCCCCTGCCCGCTCCGTCTCAGCCGCCCGTGCCTGCTCCGTCCCTACATGTGGCGTCTCCTGTCCCTTTGGATGTTAGCGGCGGGGAGTCTCCTGTGGTGTGTGATCCAGTGCCCCCGGTCGTGGAGGCTGCGGTTCTTAGGGGCCGGGCCTTGAAAGCGCGTCCATTGGAGTGTTCTACTGTGTTACGGGATGATGGGGGTGATAGCTTGGATGACCGGCAGCCTGTCTCCAAGCGCTCGAGGCGGGTCCGGAGTGTGTCCCCCCTTCGTGGGGTGCCTTGGGTGGAGGTGGAGAATCCGTTGTTCCGACGTCTCCTGTCGTGGTTGGCGGTGCTGTGAGGGGCTCTGTGCTGCCTCGGAATCACCCCCTATACCTACTGCTGATGACTTCCCTCGGTGGGAGGTTGTTCCTGCCGCACGGGACCTCGCCGTGGTCTTACGGAAGGATGTGCGCCGAGGTGCCTCTGCTCATCTGCTTGGTGGAGGGGGCCCCGACTCGTCTGTGTCCTCTGCGGGTTCTCCTAGTGTACAGCCTCGTGTGAAGCCTCGTGAGAGGCCTCGTGAGAAGCCTCGTTCGCCGGTTGGTACGGAGCCCTGTGCGGCGCCCGACGAACCTCCCAGTGCCAGTGCCGATACCAGTGCGAAACCACCTAGTGTGGACCCCCTCCCTGTGCTCGCAGCCGGCGGGGGCGTGGTCCCTAAGTCACGGGTTTTGGACCTCGTTTGGGACGACCGGGTGCGTGAGGGCCCGTGGTGCTCGTCGACTATTTGGGTACCGAGGTTGAAGGGGTTTATTTATGGGGTGCCTGATTGGATGCCTCGGCCTTGTGCGTCTCCTGGTAGACAAGTGTCCGAGGACGTCCAGCTGATCTGGGAGGCGTACTGCTTGCGCTTCCCAGCCAAGGAGTTTCCAGACAAGTATCGTTAGTTCCTGTGTTTATTTGGGTACTCTGTTTATTTTCTTACCGTGTCTGCGGTTCTATGTCTGGTTTGGTTTCGCCCTGTTGGGCGGTGTGTTTGTGTATTTGTTCTGAATGCATTTTTTTTTTTTGGCTGTGCTGTGTGTGTGTTGTGTTCTGATGCTTGTGTTGGTTCTAGGGCTGTTTGTGTGTGTGTTTGTTTGCCGGTTCCTGCGTGTTCCGGTTATGACCTTCCTGTCTGTCTTGGCTTGTAGTATTGCTTGTGTGGCCTTTCAGGCTGGCTTGTTACTAGATTTGTATTATTTTGTACCATGTCATTCTGAGTCTTTTTTTTTTTGTTTCTGTTGTACGCTTATTTGTTTTTTGTTTTTTTTTTGTTTTATGTTTTCTTTTTGTTGTTCTCATGTTTCTTTGTGCTTTATGGATCACTGCTTGTACTGTTTTGACTAGCTGTTTTTATGTGTAGTTCATGTACTTTCCTATGTATTTTTTTTTGTTCTTTGTTTTCCCTTTTCTGTTATGTTGCTCTGTGTTATTTTATGTCTTTCAATTTTCTTTGTAATTCTATCCTTTACTGTTTATATGGTTGCATGTACGCTGTTTTACGTTGTTTTAACAATAAAAAAAAAAAAAAAAAAAAAAAAATGTAAATATCATCATCTCTGACCGACGTGTAGGGGTGCGAGGTGTCAACTGGTGACGAGAACTGCTGCTGAGGTCCCAATTCAGCAACTAAAGTTCGTGCGAGAGGAACTATGGCCCTCTTTATCCTCCTACCGTCAGATTGCAGAAGATTAGGTGCTCTTGACCCGGGGACAGACCACAGTACCAGGGTACCAGTATGATGATCTGCCGAAAATATGAGAAATATCCTAGGGACAAAAGATGGTAAACACGAGTAATAACACGGAGGGAGAGATGACCAATTAAGAGAATGACTGAGGCCGACAGTCACCACGTAATCCAAAGTTGTCTCACCTTCACCATATGCTACTCTCGGAATGCACAATACACACAGCACCATATGAAAATAAAATTGAATATTAAAAATAGTGAAAAGCTACGTTACCAAAGCCAAATACGCTTACCACAAATTTACTACTTGGCACCAGTACCTGAGTGAAGCTCCGTGGACAGGCCCCCACGTAATGTGACGGTAAAGCGTTGGTGTTCGGCTGTTTCAAAAGCTGGGGGCAGGGCCTCGTCACATCACAAAAAAAAAAACGAGAAAAGTTTGTCCTTTCGTCTGTGGTAAGGTAATGGGAAGACACAAAACACAAGTATATAAACAATGAAATTTTAATTACTCTAGAAAAAAAGACATGAATAAAGGCAATCTCATAAAATTCAACACTGGTCAACAAACAAAACAACATGAATAATTACAGGCAATGAAAAGTTACTCTAAGACCAGAATGTAAAAATAGTGATAACAATATAAGTTAAATAATGGGTGCTGGAATACTGGCTTCAAGCTGCCACCTCCCTTAGTACACGAAAGCCAAGGCTTAGTCTACTAGCGAGAGATGTCAACTCCAAGGAGCACAGATATATTCTGACGAGTCTGGCGTGCTGCTGCTTAGACGTCGACTTGTGGTGGTGGCGGAGTGCAGGTGCGACGAGACACCAGCCAATCAGCAACAGGCAGGCAGAGGATGAGCAGTTTGCTGGTTACGGCAAGCTGTGGCCAGGTGTCTGGGTGTGCAGGGTACGATTTGCTTCCTGGGCAAAACGTTTGACGATACTGGTGGACGTATCTTCTATATAGTATCTTCTATGTTACGACATAATGATGTAGGGAAGAGCAGGCTCAATCTCTCTTGAAAGAGATTATCGTCACAATATATATATATATATATATATATATATATATATATATATATATATATATATATATATATATATATATATATATATATATATATATATATATATATATATATATATATGCGAACAAGCCAGAATGGTCCCCTGGACAATATGCAACTGAAAACTCACACCCCAGAAGTGACTCGAACCCATACTCCCAGAAGCAACGCAACTGGTATGTACAAGACGCCTTAATCCACTTGACCATCACGACCGGACATAATGAGGTGATAGCCGAGGCTATTTGAACCACCCCACCGCCGGCACTCGGATAGTTATCTTGGGCATAGCATTTTACCAAATCACCTCATTCTTAGGGGCACACGTGAGGAACACAAATGCGAACAAGCCAGAATGGTCCCCTGGACAATATGCAACTGAAAACTCACACCCCAGAAGTGACTCGAACCCATACTCCCAGAAGCAACGCAACTGGTATGTACAAGACGCCTTAATCCACTTGACCATCACGACCGGACATAATGAGGTGATAGCCGAGGCTATTTGAACCACCCCACCGCCGGCACTCGGATAGTTATCTTGGGCATAGCATTTTACCAAATCACCTCATTCTTAGGGGCACACGTGAGGAACACAAATGCGAACAAGCCAGAATGGTCCCCTGGACAATATGCAACTGAAAACTCACACCCCAGAAGTGACTCGAACCCATACTCCCAGAAGCAACGCAACTGGTATGTACAAGACGCCTTAATCCACTTGACCATCACGACCGGACATAATGAGGTGATAGCCGAGGCTATTTGAACCACCCCACCGCCGGCACTCGGATAGTTATCTTGGGCATAGCATTTTACCAAATCACCTCATTCTTAGGGGCACACGTGAGGAACACAAATGCGAACAAGCCAGAATGGTCCCCTGGACAATATGCAACTGAAAACTCAAACTGGATTAAGGCGTCTTGTACATACCAGTTGCGTTGCTTCTGGGAGTATGGGTTCGAGTCACTTCTGGGGTGTGAGTTTTCAGTTATATATATATATATATATATATATATACGCACACGACCTCCGAAGAGCTGGATGAGGTCTTCGAACACTGATTATTATATTCTTATATAAGTGTGTGTTCTCTGTAAACAGTAGTAATGCTATAAAATTAAATAAAGCAAAATTAACAAAAAAGGGGTGTATGCGTGGTCATAACAACATCACATTACATAGAAAAGTGCATAGATATTAACCCAAATGGGGAAAAAAAGACACCACCACAGGGCTTACATGCCCACAGCAAACACCGCAAGGGGAGAGGAAACAACACAAGCCACCCCTACATGTATTTGTCCGGAAACTCCGCTCTCGGAAACTGGATGCAGTACGCCTCCCAGCACAGCCACTCATCAGGATACTCATCATGACGAAAACGTCTATAAAGGGGGGGGGGGGGGTACCATATTATTCGAAACCTCGGACACGAAGGCATGCACATGGGTGACCCAAATTGTATCAGGGCACAGGGAAAGCAGCCCCACCCGCTCCCATAAGACGGGCTTCCGGGCAGCAGTTAGATCCTCAATAGGCTGAAGACCAGCACCAGGCACAGCACCCCGTCGAATGGGCAACTGCACCCCTGGAACGGGGCTGCAGCACTGGAGCCATCAACACAATGGGCGGCACCACGGGAGGCAACATGTCAGAGGGCAACACCATAGGGGACCCCTGCCGGAACAACATCCACAGGTCCAGGCACCGGCACAGACACCCCACGGCGAACATCCTTCTTCAGGACCACTCAAGATCCCGGCTAGCACCAACATCCTCACGATCCACCACAGGAGGGGGGACCACACGCCACTGCGGAGAACCCCCTGCAGTGAGGTGTCTACTACTACAACACCGTCATAGTAAACAACGCAGCCCCAAGAACCACCCCATCGACATCTGTAGACTCGCAATCGTCAAATTCTCCCACGTCGGCCCAGGTAGAAGTAGAATGCCGCGAACGCTTGGGATCCGGCTGCTTGTCATCAGAGCCAGAGGCAGAACCCGAAACACGGATAACACAGGGGCAGGCGCACGAAGCAAGACGTCAGCAGCCTCAATGACATGGGGGACCGGCCCCAACACAGCAGGAGGCCCATCACCCACACCACCTCCCAGCACAGCCGGGACAGCCAGCGGGAACGGAGAGACAGAAACCACAGGAGAAGGCAGATGGTCAGGCGCAGAAGACGGAGAAGGTGAAGCTGAAGATGCTGAAGTAGGAGAGGTAAATGAACAAATCCACAAGGGCCATGACGAGGATTCGAATCTGCGTCCGGGAGCATCACAGACACTGCCTAAATCGACTGAGCTACGACAGGGTTAAAAGGGTTGAAACCGAAGTTCTACTGAACTTACTCGATCCCGTAGTCTCTCCGAGGCACAAACCAGGCTTTTACACAACCCCCCCCCCCCTGCACCCGAGCTATGTCAATAAGCCGTTCTCCCTCTTCGCCCTTACATCATCACACACAGAGATCACACTAACGTGATGCATCAAATGAACAGTGTCTGTGATGCTCCCGGATGCAGGTTCGAGTCTTTGTCATGGCCCTTGTGGATTTGTTCATTTGATGCATCACGTTAGTGTGATTTCTGTGTATGATGATTGTTATATAAAATAGTGGGTTTGCTATGGGGAAACTAGTGCTATTCAGGAGTAAGGTCAGTCAGAATAAAGATGTATCTATTTGGGGAGATCAGTAAGGCCCGGCCCCCATGGAAACTAGAAGTAGTGCTGACTACTTGGCTACACAACAAGGTCAGTCTAGGGAATGATCAAGATCTCCTACACAGGAAGAACGATACTCATATAATTCATGTACTTATTTATTAACCCCTTAACAGCCCCCCTGTCGGAAAATCCGACACCATTTAATATATCATACAGACAGATAATAGCTGTGTTGTATAAACAAGTTAACCATAGAAAACGTAACTTGTAGTGGAATTACCGTTTAAAGAAAACGGGATATCATCACCACATACTATTATAATTCACCACCTATTATGGTGGGAATTATTCTTAAATACATTAGTCTTTGGACTTTACCATCATAAAAACATCTTATATAAATTAACTTAATTATCAATATTAAAGTAGAGTAAATGTGACCCTTCTATCACTTTCTGAAATCTGGACAATGTAAGCCAGGCATGAGGGAGGAAGGAGGGTAGCCATTGTTGTGTCACATCCGAGACGCGTGGAGCAAATTCGGCTCCTATCATATCTGGACAATGTCGGCCAGGCGTCAATAGTATGGAGTGTTAGACGCAGCCATTGTTGAGACTAGACCAGAGGCTCACAGGAGCAAATACGGCTCCTGTTAATTTTACTTGGACGAAGGGTTATGGAAACCAGTGGTGTACCATTATCACACGCTGTCAACAAATTCAAGTTAAGTGTTCTTTCCGAAACCCATGTATCTTCATTTATGGCCATTAATGTCATTATATAGGGTGACCCGGTTAGAGCACGTGGAAGCCTCAAACTAAAGGTAATTAAGCCAGGTCTTCAATGTTCCATGTACAGTTTTCTCTGATATAGCTTGTCATATATAGAATCTGGCTTTTCAGCTAGCGCCCTTTTGACAGGTCCAAGACGAGGAAGCAAGATTTTGTGCACCAGTTACTGGGTGATGGAAGCTACCTCAAAGAGGATAATTTGGTGTCTACCCCTAGTTATACCTGGTGGACTAACCTGCTGTACTATAAGATAAGGAACCTTTTCAATGTATGTAGTTAATACTGTAGTTTGATTGGCTGCATATATATAAATATAAACCCCCCCTAATGTGTAGAGGATCGATTTGTGAGATTAAGAGATTATTGCAGAAATACAGTCCACTTATCATTATACAAATTGCTATCGAAGTATATAAATTACGTAAATATAAATTCATATAAATTAAATAAATATAAATCTCACAGGTCGGTTCCCACACCCCCATATACATTCACACCAATAACAATAATAATAACTTTACCACACTACCTTACGTTAAAAGCCTTGGTCCACATAGGCAGGATACAAGGTTTTACACTGAACACAAGCTAGGGTAAAGCTCTACTATTGAATAACTTGAAGTTAGAGTCAGCTTAGGGTAGGGGACCACGTGGTTCCAATGGGACCCCCTTTAGAATAACTAGTAATATAAACTCTAAAAACACCTACTACACACAAAATATACTACTCTACACATAGAACATGAGTATGCCAGATATTGAATAATAACTCAGTTGGTACTTATCTTAAACAAGGACACAGAAAATAAGGAAACGAAGAGGAAGGGTAGGTGGATCCTGTCCACACCACGCCAGCTCAGAAAAAATGGAGTCTCCCTCTCCTTCCCCCCAAGCTGGCTGCTGCGGCAGACTGCTCAACTAATCGTACCGCAGCCCTATACCAAGTTTACTCAGGTTTACTTTACAAATGATTAGAGTATTAGTAAACATAGTTGGTGCCTATGTTATTATTTAATAATCAACCCAAGCTCAGTCTTTAAATGCTCTTTGAGAAACAAGAATAGTCTTACGTCTGGCAGGGAAGATACAAACAATATCACATCGAGTTGCGTTTTGCTACTCTAACGTAGCTTATTTAGTTAAATTTTGACCTCTGGTTTCCACTGAAGAACCCAGGGTCGTAACAATGATGTAAGGGCGAAGAGGGGGAACGGCCTATTGACATAGCTCGGGTGCAGGGGGGGGGGGGGTTGTGTAAAAGCCTGGTTTGTGCCTCGGAGAGGCTACAGGATCCAGTAAGTTCAGTAGAACTTCGGTTTCAACCCTTTTAACCCTGTCGTAGCTCAGTCGATTAAGGCAGTGTTTGGGATGCTCCCGGACGCAGGTTCGAATCCTCCTCATGGCCCTTTTGGATTTGTTCATTTGATGCATCACGTTAGTGTGATCTCTGTGTGTGATAGAGAGGTAACACCCTGGGGATCTACACCAGCATTAGGAACGCCCAAGGAACAGGGCACCCTATCAAGGACTCCTGAATACATGCACCACCATGACCAAGCACATACCGTCTGACACAGGGACGCAACACAGCAGCCAAAAGCTCAGCCACAACCTCATCTACCGAGTCTGCCTCTAAAGGCAGTGGCGGGAAATTTTCCTCAATTCACCGGAGCGACATCATATTCCAAGCAGCCAGCAGCAGGGTGGCTCAACAAACCACAGCAAAAGCAAGTGCGAGGTTGACAGGAGTAGTAAACACGGATGTAATAACCCAGGAGTCGCTCCGAGGTCGGGATATTCGACTTCAGCCGCATCCCCAAAGTTTGTATACTAGTCCGGCACCTTAAGTTTCCCAGAGGAAACCATATTAATCATCACACTCACAACAGTCCCAAACCGCCCAAAATACCTCTGCAGCAGCTCCTCCGGGAACTCCAGGGGCGCACCATGAATGCTGACAAAGGTGAGAGCACCACTCTGGTCGGAAAAAGTCACCATACCAGCAGCGTCCAGCTGGGGCAAGGACTATCCCTAGTAGCTACGTAAAAACACCCTGTAGTCGTCCACTTCCGCAAACATTACAATAGCCCGATGCGAAGATACCAATTCCACATCATAGATCGCTGCCACAGAGACACGGAGCATGTCACACAAAACTAGTTCCATGGCAGGATAATCGGCCCGCCCAGTAAATTCCTGGCCCACCGAAATAGCCCGCAAAACTGGAGGGAGAGGCCCCCATCACATAAGCCACGTCAGCAACGCTGGTCCAGACACACCAATAGCCGGGTCAACACTGGGAAAGGCACGCAACGCACACTCACACCCAACGACCTCTGGTGGCCGAATCCAAGAACTGACATTGAATGTACTTTTTCATAATATCTGCTTAAGTCAGTAACGTTTATTTTTAGTGATGGGAACTCTTTTTAACCCGCAGTAAGGACTAAAACTCTGAAAAATTTTGGTCTTAAAGTGGACTCTGTATAATTCATCATTGTGTGTACACAGAGGCATGTACATTACATGTACACTAAGGCTGTTGGTCCAGACGGGATCTCACCATAGGTACTGAAAGAGTTTGCAGAGGCACTTTGCTTGACACTCTCCATAGTGTATAGTAGGTCACTGGAGACGGGAGACCTACCAGAAATATGGAAGACGGCGAATGTGGTCCCAATATACAAAAAGGGCGACAGACAAGAGATACTGAACTACAGGCCAGTGTCCTTGACTTGTATACCATGCAAGGTGATGGTGAAGATCGTGAGAAAAAACCTAGTAACACATCTGGAGAGAAGGGACTTCGTGACAAATCGACAACATGGATTCAGGGAGAGTAAATCTTGCCTGACGGGCTTAATAGAATTCTACGATCAGGTGACAAAGATTAAGCAAGAAAGAGATAGCTGGGCGGACTGCATTTTCTTGGATTGTCGGAAAGACCTTGACACAGTACCGCATAAGAAGCTGGTACATAAGCTGGAGAGACAGGCAGGTGTAGCTGGTAAGATGCTCCAGTGGATAAGGGAGTACCTAAGTAATAGGAAGCAGAGAGTTACGGTGAGGGGTGAGACCTCGGATTTGGGTGGTCACCAGTGGAGTCCCACAGGGCTCTGTACTCGGTCCTATCTTGTTTCTGATATATGTAAATGATCACCCGGAGGGTATAGATTCATTTCTCCCAATGTTTGCTGACGATGCCAAAATTATGAGAAGGATTAAGACAGAGGAGGACTGCTTGAGGAGAAAACCTAGACAAGCTGATGGAATGGTCGAACAAATGGTTGTTAGAGTTTAACCCAAGCAAATGTAATGTAATGAAGAAAGGCGTAGGGAGCAGGAGGCCAGATGCTAGGTATCATCTGGTAGAGGAAATTCTTCATGAGTCAGAGAGATAAAAAGACTTGGGGGTTGACATCACGCCTGACCTGTCCCCTGCAGCCCATATCAAGAGGATAACATCAGTGGCATATGCCAGGATGGCCGACATAAGAACGGCATTTAGAAACTTGTGTAAGGAATCATTCAGAACTTTGTATACCACATATGTCAGACCAATCCTGGAGTATGTACACAATGTACATACTCCATGTATGTACACGTACATACGTGTACACAATGGTAGTGTACACAGAGGCGTGTACACAATGGTAGTGTACACAGAGGCGTGTACACAATGGTAGTGTACACAGAGGCGTGTACACAATGGTAGTGTACACAGAGGCGTGTACACAATGGTAGTGTACACAGAGGCGTGTACACAATGGTAGTGTACACAGAGGCGTGTACACAATGGTAGTGTACACAGAGGCGTGTACACAATGGTAGTGTACACAGAGGCGTGTACACAATGGTAGTGTACACAGAGGTGTGTACACAGAAGTGTGTACACTATGATAGTGTACACAGAGGCGTGTACACTATAGTAGTGTACACAGAGGCGTATACACAATAGTAGTGTACACACAGGCGTGTACACTATGGTAGTGTACACAGAGGCGTGTACACAATGGTAGTGTACACAGAAGTGCGTACACTATGATGGTGTACACAGAGGCGTGTACACTATGGTAGTGTACACAATGGTAGTGTACACTATGGTAGTGTACACAGAGGCGTGTACACTATGGTAGTGTACACAGGGGCGTGTACACAATGGTAGTGTACACAATAATAGTGTACACAGAGGCGTGTACACAATGGTAGTGTACACAGAGGCCTGTTCACAATGGTAGTGTACTTGATGGTAGTGTACACAGAGGCTTGTTCACAATGGTAGTGTACACAAAGGCGTGTATACAATGGTAGTGTACACAGAGGTGTGTACACAAAGGTAGTGTACACAGGGGCGTGTACACAATTGTAGTGTACACAAAGGCGTGTACACTATGGTAGTGTACACAGAGGTGTGTACACAAAGGTAGTGTACACAGGGGCGTGTACACTATGGTAGTGTACACAATGGTAGTGTACACAGAGGCGTGTACACAATGGTAGAGTACACAGGGGCGTGTACACTGTTATAGTGTATACAATGGTAGAGTACACAGAGAGGTGTCTCACTATGGTAGTGTACACATGGCGTGTTCACAATGGTAGTGTACACAGAGGCGTGTCCACTAAGATAGTGTACACAGAGGCGTGTACACAGTGGTAGTGTACACAGCGGCGTGTACACAATGGTAGTGTACACTATGAAAGTGTACACAGAGGTGTGCACACTTTGGTAGTGTACACAATGGTCGTGTACGCAGAGGCGTGTACACAATAGTAGTGTACACTATGGTAGTGTACACTAT
Organism: Procambarus clarkii; assembly: GCF_040958095.1. Classification (NCBI taxonomy): domain Eukaryota; kingdom Metazoa; phylum Arthropoda; class Malacostraca; order Decapoda; family Cambaridae; genus Procambarus; species Procambarus clarkii. Next base: position 5,188,397 of record NC_091167.1, on the reverse strand, counting down.
GGTATTGTACACTATGGTAGTGTACACAATGGTAGTGTACACTATGAAAGTGTACACATAGTGTGTACACTATGTTTGTGTACACAATGGTAGTGAACACAGAGGTGTGTACACAAAGGTAGTGTACACAGGGGCGTGTACACAATTGTAGTGTACACAAAGGCGTGTACGCTATGGTAGTGTACACAGAGGCGTGTACACAATGGTAGTGTACACAGAAGTGCGTACACTATGATAGTGTACACAGAGGCGTGTACACTATGGTAGTGTACACAATGGTAGTGTACACTATGGTAGTGTACACAGAGGCGTGTACACTATGGTAGTGTACACAGGGGCGTGTACACAATGGTAGTGTACACAATAATAGTGTACACAGAGGCGTGTACACAATGGTAGTGTACACAGAGGCCTGTTCACAATGGTAGTGTTCTTGATGGTAGTGTACACAGAGGCTTGTTCACAATGGTAGTGTACACAAAGGCGTGTATACAATGGTAGTGTACACAGAGGTGTGTACACAAAGGTAGTGTACACAGGGGCGTGTACACAATTGTAGTGTACACAAAGGCGTGTACACTATGGTAGTGTACACAGAGGTGTGTACACAAAGGTAGTGTACACAGGGGCGTGTACACTATGGTAGTGTACACAATGGTAGTGTACACAGAGGCGTGTACACAATGGTAGAGTACACAGAGACGTGTCTGACTATGGTAGTGTACACAGGGCGTGTTCACAATGGTAGTGTACACAGAGGCGTGTCCACTAAGGTAGTGTACACAGAGGCGAGTACACAATGGTAGTGTACACTATGGTAGTGTACACAGAGACGAGGCTCTGTATGGTAGTGTACACAGGGGCGTGTACACTATGGTAGTGTACACAGAGGCGTGTACACAATGGTAGTGTACACAGAGGCGTGTACACTGTGGAAATGTACACAGATGTGTGTACACTATGGTAGTGTACACAGGGACGTGAACACAATGGTAGTGTACACAGAGGCGTACACACAATGGAAGTGTACACAGAGGCGTGTACACAGTGATAGTGTACACAACGGCGTGTACACAATGGTAGTGTACACAGAGGTGTGTACACTGGTAGTGTACACAATGGTCGTGAACACAGAGGCGTGTACACAATAGTAGTGTACACTATGGTATTGTACACTATGGTAGTGTACACAATGGTAGTGTACACTATGAAAGTGTACACATAGTGTGTACACTATGGTTGTGTACACAATGGTAGTGAACACAGAGGCGTGTACCAATGGTAGTGTACACAGAGATGTGTACACAATTGTAGTGTACACAGAGGCATGTACACAATGGAAGTGTACACAGAGGCGTGTACACTATGGTAGTGTACACAGAGGCGTGTACACTATGGTAGTGTACACAATGGTAGTGTACACTATGGTAGTGTACACAGAGGCGTGTACACTATGGTAGTGTACACAGGGGCGTGTACACAATGGTAGTGTACACAATAATAGTGTACACAGAGGCGTGTACACAATGGTAGTGTACACAGAGGCCTGTTCACAATGGTAGTGTTCTTGATGGTAGTGTACACAGAGGCTTGTTCACAATGGTAGTGTACACAAAGGCGTGTATACAATGGTAGTGTACACAGAGGTGTGTACACAAAGGTAGTGTACACAGGGGCGTGTACACAATTGTAGTGTACACAAAGGCGTGTACACTATGGTAGTGTACACAGAGGTGTGTACACAAAGGTAGTGTACACAGGGGCGTGTACACTATGGTAGTGTACACAATGGTAGTGTACACAGAGGCGTGTACACAATGGTAGAGTACACAGAGACGTGTCTCACTATGGTAGTGTACACAGGGCGTGTTCACAATGGTAGTGTACACAGAGGCGTGTCCACTAAGGTAGTGTACACAGAGGCGAGTACACAATGGTAGTGTACACTATGGTAGTGTACACAGAGACGAGGCTCTGTATGGTAGTGTACACAGGGGCGTGTACACTATGGTAGTGTACACAGAGGCGTGTACACAATGGTAGTGTACACAGAGGCGTGTACACTGTGGAAATGTACACAGATGTGTGTACACTATGGTAGTGTACACAGGGACGTGAACACAATGGTAGTGTACACAGAGGCGTACACACAATGGAAGTGTACACAGAGGCGTGTACACAGTGATAGTGTACACAACGGCGTGTACACAATGGTAGTGTACACTATGAAAGTGTACACAGAGGTGTGTACACTGGTAGTGTACACAATGGTCGTGAACACAGAGGCGTGTACACAATAGTAGTGTACACTATGGTATTGTACACTATGGTAGTGTACACAATGGTAGTGTACACTATGAAAGTGTACACATAGTGTGTACACTATGGTTGTGTACACAATGGTAGTGAACACAGAGGCGTGTACACAATGGTAGTGTACACAGAGATGTGTACACAATTGTAGTGTACACAGAGGCATTTACACAATGGAAGTGTACACAGAGGCGTGTACACTATGGTAGTGTACACAAAGGCGTGTACACAATGGTAGTGTACACTATCGTAGTGTACACAGAGGCGTGTACACAATGGTAGTGAACACTATGGTAGTGTACACAGAGGCGTGTTCATAATGGTAGTGTACACAGAGGCGTGTACACAATCGTAGTGTACACAGAGGCGTGTACACTATAGTAGTGTGCACAGAAATGTGTACACAATTGTAGTGTACACAGAGGCATGTACACAATGGAAGTGTACACAGAGGCGTGTACACAATGGTAGTGTACACAATGGGAGTGTACACAATGGTAGTGTACACAGTGGCCTGTACACAATCGTAGTGTACACAGAGGTGTGTACACAGAAGTGTGTACACAGAAGTGCGTACACTATGATAGTGTACACAGAGGCGTGTACACTATAGTAGTGTACACAGAGGCGTGTACACAATGGTAGTGTACACAGAGGCGTGTACACTATGGTAGTGTGCACAGAGATGTGTACACAATTGTAGTGTACACAGAGGCATGTACACAATGGAAGTGTACACAGAGGCGTGTACACAATGGTAGTGTACACAAAGGTAGTGTACACAGGGGCGTGTACACTATGGTAGTGTACACAATGGTAGTGTACACAGAGGCATGTACACAATGGAAGTGTACACAGAGGCGTGTACACTATGGTAGTGTACACAAAGGCGTGTACACAATGGTAGTGTACACTATCGTAGTGTACACAGAGGCGTGTACACAATGGTAGTGAACACTATGGTAGTGTACACAGAGGCGTGTTCATAATGGTAGTGTACACAGAGGCGTGTACACAATCGTAGTGTACACAGAGGCGTGTACACTATAGTAGTGTGCACAGAGATGTGTACACAATTGTAGTGTACACAGAGGCATGTACACAATGGAAGTGTACACAGAGGCGTGTACACAATGGTAGTGTACACAATGGGAGTGTACACAATGGTAGTGTACACAGTGGCCTGTACACAATCGTAGTGTACACAGAGGTGTGTACACAGAAGTGTGTACACAGAAGTGCGTACACTATGATAGTGTACACAGAGGCGTGTACACTATAGTAGTGTACACAGAGGCGTGTACACAATCGTAGTGTACACAGAGGCGTGTACACTATAGTAGTGTGCACAGAGATGTGTACACAATTGTAGTGTACACAGAGGCATGTACACAATGGAAGTGTACACAGAGGCGTGTACACAATGGTAGTGTACACAAAGGTAGTGTACACAGGGGCGTGTACACTATGGTAGTGTACACAATGGTAGTGTACACAGAGGCGTGTACACAATGGTAGTGTACACAGGGGCGTGTACACTATTATAGTGTACACTTTGGTTTAGTACACAGAGGCGTGTCTCACTATGGTAGTGTACACAGAGGCGTGTACACAATGGTAGTGTACACTATGGTAGTGTACACAGAGGCGTGTACACTATGGTAATGTACACAGAGGTGTGTACACTATGGTAGTGTACACAGGGACGTGAACACAATGGTAGTGTACACAGAGGCGTGTACACAATGGTAGTGTACACAGAGGCGTGTACACAGTGGTAGTGTACACAGGGGCGTGTACACAATGGTAGTGTACACTATGAAGGTGTACACAGAGGTGTGTACACTATGGATGTGTACACAATGGTAGTGAACAAAGAGGCGTGTACACAATAGTATTGTGCACAGAGGCTTGTACACGATGGTAGTGTACACAGGGGCGTGTACACTATGGTAGTGTACACAGAGGCGTGTACACATAGGCGTGTACACTATGGTAGTGTACACAGAGGCGTGTGCACAATGATAGTGTACACAAAGACGTGTACACTATGGTAGTGTACACAGAGGCGTGTACACTATGGGGTTCACCTTTCAACCCGATAGTTCTTGGAAGGAAAATTTTCCCAGTCTTTACTGAGTCCGTCAATGGAACATTTGGAGAGTATAAAAACCCACAAAACTCCCCGTTGGAGTTGAGATGTTTCCTAGTTTTGTTTTTAGACGTGACAGTAAACGAGGAGTGAGGACAACTGGTGCGTCATCACAGTGTTGTGTCTCCTCACGAACATGAATTTGCCTACATATTTATGCATCAGTTCGTCAGCATATGTGCGTATGAGTATATAAGAAAAGAGTACAAACAATGAGATTGTTTGAAGATGATTTACGCACCAAACAATTGTGTTCTGGGTGTGTTGTTAGTTTTGACGTAGGCGTAGGTGGACGTGTTCCTGAGGCGAGGCCCACTGGATGGTCTGCCTCCACCCACACCCAGGGACCTCTGCCTCCACCCACACCCAGGGACCTAGCTCTGCCTCCACCCACACCAGGGGACCTCTGCCTCCACCCACACCCAGGGACCTCTGCCTCCACCCTCACCCTGGGACCTCTGCCTACACCCACTCCCAGGGACCTCTGCCTCCACCTACACCCAGCTACCTCTGCCTCAACCCAAACCCAGGGACCGCTACCTCCACCAACACTCAGGGACCTCTGCCTCCACTAACACCCAGGGACCTTTGCCTCCACCCACACCCAGGGACCTTTGCCTGCACCCACACCCAGGGACCTCTGCCTCCACCCACACCCAGGGACCTCTGCCACCACCCACACCCAGGGACCTCTGCCTCCACCCTCACCCAGGGACCTCTGCCTCCACCCACAACCAGGGACCTCTGCCACCACCCACACTCAGGGACCTCTGCGTCCACCCACACCCTGGGACCTCTGTCTCCACCCACTCCCAGGGACCTCTGCCTCCACCCACACCCAGGGACCGCTGCCTCCACCAACACTCAGGGACCTCAGCCTCCACCCACACCCAGGGACCTCTGCCTCCACCTACACCAAGGGACCTCTGCTTCCACCCACACCCAGGGACCTCTGCCTCCACCCAAATCCAGGGACTTCCGCCTCCACCCACACCCAGGGACCTCTGCCTCCACCCACACCCAGGGGCCTCTGCCTCCATCCTCACCCAGGGACCTCTGCCTCCACCCACACCCATTGACTTCCGCCTCCACCCACACCCAGGGACTTCTGCCTCCACCCACACCCAGGGACTTCCGCCTCCACCCACACCCAGGGACCTCTGCTTCCACCCTTCACCCAGGGACCTCTGCCACCACCCACACCCAGGGACCTCTGCCTCCACCCTCACCCAGGGACCTCTGCCTCCACCCACACCCAGGGACCTTTGCCTCCACCCACACCCTAGGACCTTTGCCTGCACCCACACCCAGGGACCTTTGCCTGCACCCACACCAAGGGACCTCTGCCTCCACCCACACCCAGGGACCTCTGCCTTCACCGACACCAAGGGACCTCTGCCTCCACCCACACCCAGGGACCTCTGCCTCCACCCACACCCAGGGACCTCTGCCTCCACCCACACCCTGGGACCTCTGCCTCCACCCACTCCCAGGGACCTCTGTCTCCACCCACACCCAGGGACCTCTGCCTCCACCCTCACTCAGGGACCTCTGCCTCCACCCACACCCTGGGACCTCTGCCTCCACCCTCTCCCAGGGACCTCTGCCTCCACCCACACCCAGGGACCTCTGCCTCCACCCACTCCCAGGGACCTCTGCCTCCACCCACACCCAGGGACCTCTGCCTCCACCCACACCCAGGGACCTCTGCCACCACCCACACCCAGGGACCTCTGCCTCCACCCTCACCCAGGGACCTCTGCCTCCACCCACACCCAGGGACCTCTGCCACCACCCACACCCAGGGACCTCTGCCACTACCCACACCCAGGGACCTCTGCCTCCACCCTCACCCAGGGACCTCTGCCTCCACCCACTCCCAGGGACTTCTGCCTCCACGCACACCCAGGGACCGCTGCCTCCACCAACACTCAGGGACCTCTGCCTCCACCCACACCCAGAGACCTCTGCCTCCACCTACACCAAGGGACCTCTGCCTCCACCCACACCCAGGGACCGCTGCCTCCACCCACACCCAGGGACCTCTGCCTCCACCCACACCCTGGGACCTCTGCCTCCACCCACTCCCAGGGACCTCTATCTCCACCCACACCCAGGGACCTCTGCCTCCACCCTCACTCAGGGACCTCTGCCTCCACCCACACCCTGGGACCTCTGCCTCCACCCTCTCCCAGGGACCTCTGCCTCCACCCACACCCAGGGACCTCTGCCTCCACCCACTCCCAGGGACCTCTGCCTCCACCCACACCCAGGGACCTCTGCCTCCACCCACACCCAGGGACCTCTGCCACCACCCACACCCAGGGACCTCTGCCTCCACCCTCACCCAGGGACCTCTGCCTCCACCCACACCCAGGGACCTCTGCCACCACCCACACCCAGGGACCTCTGCCACTACCCACACCCAGGGACCTCTGCCTCCACCCTCACCCAGGGACCTCTGCCTCCACCCACTCCCAGGGACCTCTGCCTCCACGCACACCCAGGGACCGCTGCCTCCACCAACACTCAGGGACCTCTGCCTCCACCCACACCCAGAGACCTCTGCCTCCACCTACACCAAGGGACCTCTGCCTCCACCCACACCCAGGGACCTCTGCCTCCACCCACACCCAGGGACCTCTGCCTCCACCCTCACCCAGGGACCTCTGCCTCCACCCAAATCCAGGGACTTCCGCCTCCACCAACACCCAGGGACCTCTGCTTCCACCCTTCACCCAGGGACCTCTGCCTCCACCCACACCCAGAGACCTCTGCCTCCACCAACACCCAGGGACCTCTGCCTCCACCCTCACCCAGGGACCTCTGCCTCCACCCACACCCTGGGACCTCTGCCTCCACCCACTCCCAGGGACCTCTGCCTCCACCCACACCCAGGGACTGCTGCCTCCACCAACACTCAGGGACCTCAGCCTCCACCCACACCCAGGGACCTCTGCCTCCACCTACACCAAGGGACCTCTGCTTCCACCCACACCCAGGGACCTCTGCCTCCACCCAAATCCAGGGACATCCGCCTCTACCCACACCCAAGGACCTCTGCCTCCACCTACACCCAGGGGCCTCTGCCTCCATCCTCACCCAGGGACCTCTGCCTCCACCCACACCCATTGACTTCCGCCTCCACCCACACCCAGGGACCTCTGCCACCACCCACACCCAGGGACCTCTGCCTCCACCTACACCCAGGGACCTCTGCCTCCATCCTCACCCAGGGACCTCTGCCTCCACCCACACCCAGGGACTTCCGCCTCCACCCACACCCAGGGACCTCTGCTTCCACCCTTCACCCAGGGACCTCTGCCTCCACCCTTCACCCAGGGACCTCTGCCTCCACCCACACCCAGAGACCTCTGCCTCCACCAACACCCAGGGACCTCTGCCTCCACCCTCACCCAGGGACCTCTGCCTCCACCCACACCCAGGGACCTTTGCCTCCACCCACACCCTAGGACCTTTGCCTGCACCCAAACCCAGGGACCTTTGCCTGCACCCACACCAAGGGACCTCTGCCTCCACCCACACCCAGGGACCTCTGCCTTTACCTACACCAAGGGACCTCTGCCTCCACCCACACCCAAGGACCTCTGCCTCCACCCACACCCAAGGACCTCTGCCTCCAACCACACCCTGGGACCTCTGCCTCCACCCACTCCCAGGGATTTCTGCCTCCACCCACACCCTGGGACCTCTGCCTCCACCCTCACTCAGGGACCTCTGCCTCCATCCACACCCTGGGACCTCTGCCTCCACCCTCTCCCAGGGACCTCTGCCTCCACCCACAACCAAGGACCTCTGCCTCCACCCACTCCCAGGGACCTCTGCCTCCACCCACACCCAGGGACCTCTGCCTCCACCCACACCCAGGGACCGCTGCCTCCACCAACACTCAGGGACCTCTGCCTCCACTAACACCCAGGGACCTTTGCCTTCACCCACACCCAGGGACCTTTGCCTGCACCCACACCCAGGGACCTCTGCCTCCACCCACACCCAGGGACCTCATCAAGATGGGGCGTCTCATCTTGGGCCACCAGCTGTGGGAGTGGGGCACCTCATCCTGGGGCACAATGTAACGGGGGTTGGGGGAAATAGCTCTATCTTGTCCATTATTCCACCCCCCAGTTAACTAACGAGGCCGGGGGAAACAGCTCTCTCTAGTCCGTTATCCCGTCCCCAGTTAGCTAACTATTCTAGAGCACCCTCCAGAGTTCCTAAGGCAACCTCTCTCGTTCAACACCTTGTAACCTAGGTATTTGACTACCTAGGTGCTAAGACTCCAAGGCGCCGTCACTTGATCAGTTACCCGAAACTCTAGAGAGAACTCTAGAATACAGAATCATTGCCACAAACGTATACGAGAAAACGAAATGAAAGAAATGAATAGTGAAGTAATTAGTGAGGGTTTGGGGTGAGGGGTAGAGAGGTGGGAGGAGCGAGGAGGGTCATTAGTTGAAAGTGAGAGTTCAGAGAGGGGTGGAGGGAGAGGTGTAGATAGGTAGAAGTAGAAGAGTAGATAGTAGAAGTCGAAAGTAGATAGTTGAAGACGAAATGCTGCCACCATCCATTCATGATCATTACATACAAGACAAGGAATGGAACTTGCCTGTATCACAAAATTCTCAAAGGATGTTATCATGAGTTCATTATTAGTATGTTCCCTCTGTACCATGTATCAACTCCAAACATGTCTCATTAATATCTTGAATCCAGTAACCACAGAGGCTTTCTCACCTCAACTCAAAGCTCTAGGGAACAAAGTTAAACACAATTTAAATAATAAATTCATAATTATATTTCCCATGAAGTATCTTAATTTAGCAATTCAATTAAAATGTTCCAGTTTAATATGCAAAGTGAGTCATCATCCAAGAATTCGAGAACACTACAATTGACTGCCCCTGATCGTCACACAACACTTGTAAAACACGACAAGTCACCTTAATGCTCAACTCACCAAGTGTCTCTGCCTATAGCTGGATAGAGAGGGGGGGGGGGTCTGTAGTTGAGAGACTCCCGCCCTGCCGGCCGACAGCCTCCCTGCTAGGGCCGTCTCCTCTGCTTCTGTTGACTGCCGTTCTGTCTCGTTAATGCGTTATGCTGGATAGCTCTCCGAGTTTATATTGGGGAACCTAGTAGCTAACTCCGCCCACAAGTAGATAGCCTCCGGCACTACCAAGCCACTCCTTAAACGTCGGCATGTTTGAAGGCTACCAGACTACAATTATAAGCTTAGCGGAAGCAAGGTGAAATTCTCATGATCTGACCTCAGGTCACTTGAGGTCATTAACGCTTTGAGGTGTGAGATCTCAGGCCGACAACTGGCTCCTCTCAGATCCTTGTCTGTGACTCATGTACTCTATGTATGTATTAAACTAAACCAAACACTTTTACAGTGTTACAACAAGCTGTGGGAGTGGGGCGTCTCATCTTGGGCTACTAGCTGTGGGAGCGGGGCGTCTCATCTTGGGCCACCAGCTGTGGGAGCAGGGCGTCTCATCTTGGGCCATCATCTGTGGTAAATGGGGCATCTCATCTTGGGCCCACCAGCTGTGGGACTGGGGCGTCTCATCTCGGGCCATCAGCTGTGGGAGTGGTGCGTCTCATCTTGGGCCACCAGCTGTGGGAACGGGGCGTCTCATTTTGGCCCACCAGTTGTGGGAGTGGGGCGTCCCATCTTGTGCCACCAACTATGGGAGTGGGGCGTCTTATCTTGGGCCACCAGCTGTGGGAGCGGGGCGTCTCTTCTTGGGCCACCAGCTGTGGGAGTGGGGCGTCTCATCTTGGGCTATTAGCTGTGGGAGTGGGGCATCTCATCATGGGCCATCAGCTGTGGGAGTGGGGCGTCTCATCTTTTGCCACCAGCTGTGAGAGTGGGGCGTCTCATCTTGGACCACCAGCTGTGAGAGTGGGGCGTCTCATCTTGAGCTACCAGCTGTGGGAGTGGGGCGTCTCATCTTGGGCCACCAGCTGTGGGAGTGGGGCATCTCATCTTGGGCCACCAGCTGTGGTAGTGGGGCGTCTCATCTTGAGCCACCAGCTGTGGGAGTGGGGCATCTCATCTTGGGCCACCAGCTGTGGGAGTCAGGCGTCTCATCTTGGGCCACCAGCTGTGGGAGCGGGGCGTCTCATCTTGGGCCACCAGCTGTGGGATTGGAGTGTCTCATCTTGGGCCACCAGCTGTGGGAGCGGGGTGTCTCATCTTGGGCCACCAGCTGTGGAAGCGGGGCGTCTCATCTTGGGCTACCAGCAGTGGAAGTGGAGCGTCTCATCTTGGGCCACCAGCTGTGGGAGTGAGGGCGTCTCATCTTGGGCCACCAGCTGTGTGAGTGGGGCGTCTCATCTTGGTCCTCCAGCTGTGGGAGTGGGGCGTCTCATCTTGGGCCACAAGCTGTGAGAGTGGGGCGTCTCATCTTGGGCCATTAGCTGTGGGAGTGGGGCATCTCATCATGGGCCATCAGCTGTGGGAGTGAGGCGTCTCATCTTGGACCACCAGCTGTGGGAGCGGGGCGTCTCATCTTGGGCCACCAGCAGTGGTAGTGGAGTGTCTCATCTTGGGCCACCAGCTGTGGTAGTGGGGCGTCTCTTCTTCAGCCACCAGCTGTGGGAGCGGAGCGTCTCATCTTGGGCCACCAGCTGTGGGAGCGGAGCGTCTCATCTTGGGCCACCAGCTGTGGTAGTGGGGCGTCTCATCTTGGGCCACCAGCTGTGGGAGTGGGGTGTCTCATCTTGGGCCACCAGCTGTGGGAGTGGGACACCTCATCTTGGGCCACCAGCTGTGGGAGTGGGGCGTCTCATCTTGGGCCACCAGCTGTGGGAGCGGGGGGTTTCATCTTGGGCCACCAGGTGTGGGAGTGAGGCGTCTCATCTTGGGCCACCAGCCGTGGGAGTGAGGCGTCTCATCTTGGGCGACCAGCTGTGGGAGTGGGGCGTCTCATCTTGGGCCACCAGCTGTGGGAGTGGGGCGTCTCATCTTGGGCCACCGGCTGTTGGAGCGGGGCGTCTCATCTTGGGCCACCAGCTGTGAGAGTGGGACGTCTCATCTTGGGCCATTAGCTGTGGGAGTGGGGCATCTCATCATGGGCCATCAGCTGTGGGAGTGAGGCGTCTCATCTTGGACCACCAGCTGTGGGAGCGGGGGGTTTCATCTTGGGCCACCAGGTGTGGGAGTGAGGCGTCTCATCTTGGGCCACCAGCCGTGGGAGTGAGGCGTCTCATCTTGGGCGACCAGCTGTGGGAGTGGGGCGTCTCATCTTGGGCCACCAGCTGTGTTAGCGGGGCCTCTCATCTTGGGCTACCAGCAGTGGAAGTGGAGCGTCTCATCTTGGGCCACCAGCTGTGGGAGTGAGGGCGTCTCATCTTGGGCCACCAGCTGTGTTAGCGGGGCCTCTCATCTTGGGCTACCAGCAGTGGAAGTGGAGCGTCTCATCTTGGGCCACCAGCTGTGGGAGTGGGGCGTCTCATCTTGGTCCTCCAGCTGTGGGAGTGGGGCGTCTCATCTTGGGCCACAAGCTGTGAGAGTGGGGCGTCTCATCTTGGGCCATTAGCTGTGGGAGTGGGGCATCTCATCATGGGCCATCAGCTGTGGGAGTGGGGCGTCTCATCTTGGACCACCAGCTGTGGGAGTGGGACACCTCATCTTGGGCCACCAGCTGTGGGAGTGGGGCTTCTCATCTTGGGCCACCAGCTGTGGGAGCGGGGGGTTTCATCTTGGGCCACCAGGTGTGGGAGTGAGGCGTCTCATCTTGGGCCACCAGCCGTGGGAGTGAGGCGTCTCATCTTGGGCGACCAGCCGTGGGAGTGGGGCGTCTCATCTTGGGCCACCAGCTGTGGGAGTGGGGCGTCTCATCTTGGGCCACCGGCTGTTGGAGCGGGGCGTCTCATCTTGGGCCACCAGCTGTGTTAGCGGGGCCTCTCATCTTGGGCCACCAGCTGTGGGAGTGGGGCGTCTCATCTTGGAGTAATCTTTCTAACAATGGGGCCTCTAACATTAGGATGGTGTTCCACACCCTGATGGCTTGGTGCTGCAGTCTGATGTTTAGTGGCTGTATGTTCAGGAGTTCATGGAGCTGCTGGACTGTTTGATCATATGGTGGACGGTGTTTTGCTGCTCTCCTTAGTGCCTTATAGCGCACTGCTTGTAGCTGTTGCATGTTAGTTTTCTTTAAGGTGTGTAGAAGTACTGGGGAATATTCTAGATTTTATAATTGGATGGGGTTATGTTGTCCGGAGGGGAGGGGGTGCCTGAGGGAGGGACGGGGAGGGGTACCTGAGGAAGGGACTGGGAGGAGTTCCTGTGGGAGACACGATGGGGTGGGGGATGATGGGGAAGCCAGAGGAAGTGGGGGGGGGGGGAACTCGTTTCCTCCGGACAAGGTGAGGGAGAAGAGGCAGCTCCCACTGTCACTTGCTCACCGGCTGCCAGCCAGCCTGGACGTCTCGTTGCCTGTTGCCATGGCGTCCTACCACTGTCCCCGCCTCCTCTGTGTCCTCGCTCTCACCGCAGCTCTCACTCACGGGTGAGTAAACTCTCCTTCAAACACCCTTAACGTTACTAGTTTACATTATTCACCTTATTTGATTTTGAAGAAACATTTGGAAAGTTTGTGTAATTATGACAAATAGGAGGAGCTCCTATATTGTCTTCCCCATGTTCCCGTCCTGTCAGTGGTAGTAACAGGTGTAGGTGGGGCTCCGGTATTGTTCCCCCATGTACCTGTCCTGTCAGTGACAGTGGTAGGTGGGTCTCCTATATTGTTCTCCCATGATAGTGGAATATAGTGAGTTCAGGAGCTGAACTCCAATATCCATTTAACTTAGAACTGTTGTCAGCAGGGCCTACTTTGGCCGTTCCTGTAGCGTAGTGGTCTTCGTCCTCGACTCAGTATCAGGGACTCTGTGGTTCGATCCCCGTACGTAGCAGAAATGGTTGGGCACCTGTTCATGTAGTATTAAATAGGTATTTAGGAGTTAAGTAACTGTTGTGGGCAGTCTGTAACGAGTCGAACCTTTCTGTCCAGGGCGCTACCACTGAGCCACTTGTTCTTAGTCAGTATTAATACACTTTGTTTTCAAGTTTAATTTTTCCTCAAGTATAAATTGTTACTTGATATATATATGTATACATTATATGTATATATATATATCGTCATACGACATATATCTGTAGGTTCGATGTTTAAGTTTTGTCGGTAACTATTTGTAGTTCCAGCGAGTCAACTATTTATAAAGGTGCAATGTGACCATAGACAAAATAATATAATGTTGGAGGAAACTTGTGAGTTACATCAGTTGCGGGACGCATGTAAAACATTGTCATTCATAAACAAGATGTTTCGCGGCTGAACTAACGAGCAATTGGCCATTGTTTGTGGGTGGACGGCTCCTGGGGGTCCGTGCCGGTAAACAATGGCCCACGTGTGTCTTCACCCAGCTGGTACACCAGTCTGGAGATGAACACCTTCCCGCACCATCACCCACCAACCTCCAACTCTTCTCCAGCACCGACTCATCACATGGTTCATCACATGATTCATCACAATCATGTGATGATAAGTCCTCATGGTTCATCACGTGATTAATCACGGGAATCATCACGTGATTCATCACAGGATTCATCATGGGACTCATCACGTGAATAATCACGGGAATCATCACATGATTCATCACGGGATTCTTCACATGACTCATCACGTGATTCATCATGAGACTCATCACGGGATTCTCCCCGGGACTCATCACTTGATTCATCACGAGAATCATCACGTGATTTATCACGGGACTCATCACGTAATTCATCACAGGACTCATGTGATTCAGAGCGAGACTCATCACGTGATTCATCATGAGACTCATCGCGGAATTCACTCGGGACTCATCACATGGTTCATCACAGGACTTATCATGGGATTCAGCACGAGACTCATCGCGTGTTTCATTACAAGACTCATCACGTGATTCATCACAGTACTCATCGAGTGATTCATCATGGGACTCATCACGGGATTCATTATGAGAATCATCACGTGATTCATCACGGTATTCATAAAGTGATTCATCACATGATTCATCACAAGACTCATCATGTGATTCATCACGAGACTCATCACGTGACTCATCACATGATTCATCACGGGATTCATCACAAGACTCATTACGTGATTCATCATGACTCATCACGGGATTCATCACAGCAATCACGTGATTTATCACGGGACTTATAACGTGAATCATCACGTGATTTATCACGGGATTCATCACGTGATTCATCACAAGACTCATCACAGGACTCGTCACGTGATTCATCATGGAACTCATCACGTGATTCATCACGAGACTCATCACGTGATTCATTACAAGACTCATCACCTGATTCATCACAGTACTCATCGAGTGATTCATCATGAGACCCATCACGGGATTCATTAAGGGACTCATCACGGGACTCATTACGTGATTCATCACGAGACTCATCACGTGATTCGTTACAAGACTCATCACGTAATTCATCATAAGACTCATCACGTGATTCATCACGAGACTCATCACGTGATTCGTTACAAGTCTCATCACATGTTTCATCACGGTACTCGTCACATGATTCATTACGTGATTTATCACTGGACTCATCACGTGATTCGTCCCAAGACTCATCACGTGATTCATCACGGGAATCATCACGTGATTTATTACGGGACTCATCACGGGACACATCACATGATTCGTCACGAGATTCATCACAAGGCTAATCACGTGATTCATCACGTGATTCATCACAAGACTCATCACATGATTTATCACGTGACTCATCACGGTATTCATCACGTGATTCATCACATGATTCATCGCGTGAGTAATCACGGGACTCATCGCGTGAGTAATCACGGGAGTCATCACATGATTCATCACGGGATTCATCACAAGACTCATCACATGATTCATCATGAGACTCATCACGGGATTCACCCCGGGACTCATCACATGATTCATCACGAGAATCATAATGTGATTTATCACGGGACTCATCACGTGATTCATCACAGGATTCATCATGTGATTCATCACGAGTCTCATCGCGTGTTTCATTACAAGACTCATCACGTGATTCAGTACAGTACTCATCGGGTGATTCTTCATGGGACTCATCAGGGGATTCATCATGAGATCATCACATGATTCATCACGGTATTCATCATGTGATTCATCACATGATTCATCACGGGATTCATCACAAGACTCATCACGTGATTTATCACGGGACTCATCACGAGATTCGTTAGAAGACTCATCACATGATTCATCACGGTACTCATCACATGATTCATCATGGGATTCATCACAGGTCTCATCACGTGATTCATCACGGGACTCATCACGTGACTCATCACGGGATTCATTACGTTGTCTGTTCGAATCCCACGTGTGTAAATGCTTCACTCACGAAATATACAATTAATTGGCTACTGAATCTAAACAATTAAACTAACCAAACTTAATGTAGGCCTAACTATACACAATTATATTTATATAACAACAAATGGTATTGAAGTACCTCTGGGAGTTTGTAACATCTGCTGATGTAAATTTGACTAAATGTAAACTCTGTCAGCAAAATTATTTGCTTACTTTGCGTCATTATATAATGGAATGTGAACAAATCGCGGAATTCAGATATAACACCATCAATGGTGTCCAAGAAATGTGTAAGTACTTCATTCATAATGATGTGCTACCAGAAATCCTAGCGAAGTCCCCAAAGATTGCTTAATGTAGGTGCAGCCTGCACATGACTGTAAAGCTGCCGTCCAGTTGGGTGGGTGTGGAGCACATGACTGTAAAGCTGCCGCCCAGTTGGGTGGGTGTGGAGCACATGACTGCAAAGCTGCCGTCCAGTTGGATGGGTGTGGAGCATATGACTGTAAAGCTGCCACCCAAACAAGCCTGAATGGTCCCCAGGACTATATACAACTGAAAACTCACACCCCAGAAGTGACTCGAACCCATACTGCCAGGAGCAACGCAACTGGTATGTACAGGGATGCCTTAATCCTCTTGACCATCACGACCGGACATAAGGAAGTCATAGCCGAAGCTATTTGGTGATTTGATAAAATGCTATGCCCAAGATTACCATCCGAGTGCCGGCGGGGAAGTGGTTCAAATAGCTTCGGCTATCACTTCCTTATGTCCGGTCGTGATGGTCAAGCGGATTAAGGCGTCCCTGTACATACCAGTTGCGTTGCTCCTGGCAGTATGGGTTCGAGTCACTTCTGGGGTGTGAGTTTTCAGTTGTATATAGTCCTGGGGACCATTCAGGCTTGTTTGCATTTTTGTTCCTCACGTGTGCCCCAAAGAATGAGGTGATTTGATAAAATGCTACGCCCAAGATTACCATCCGAGTGCTGGCGGGGAAGTGGTTCAAATAGCTTCGGCTATCACTTCCTTATGTCCGGTCGTGATGGTCAAGCGGATTAAGGCGTCCCTGTACATACCAGTTGTGTTGCTCCTGGCAGTATGGGGTCGAGTCACTTCTGGGGTGTGAGTTTTCAGTTGTATATAGTCCTGGGGACCATTCAGGCTTGTTTGGGTGGCAGCTTTACAGTCATATGCTCCACACCCATCCAACTGGACGGCAGCTTTGCAGTCATGTGCTCCACACCCACCCAACTGGGCGGCAGCTTTACAGTCATGTGCTCCACACCCACCCAACTGGACGGCAGCTTTACAGTCATGTGCAGGCTGCACCTACATTAAGCAATCTTTGGGGACTTCGCTAGGATTTCTGGTAGCACATCATTATGAATGAAGTACTTACACATTTCTTGGACACCATTGATGGTGTTATATCTGAATTCCGCGATTTGTTCACATTCACATTATATATATATATATATATATATATATATATATATATATTATATATTTATATTATATATATTGTGACGATAATCTCTTTCAAGAGAGATTGAGCCTGCTCTTCCCTACAAAATACGTCAATATACAAGATAATATAGAAGATACGTCCACCAAGTATCGCCAAACGTTTTGCCCAGAGAGCAAATCGTACCCAGCACACAGTGACACCTGCTACCAGCCACCGTAACCAGCAAACTGCTCATCCTTTGCCTGCCTGTCGCTGATTGGCTGGTGTCCCGTCGCACCTGCCCTCCACCTCCGCCTCAAGCCGACGTCTGGGCTGCAGTGCGGCAGTATCGTCAGAATATCTCAGTGCTCCAAGCAGTTGACATCTCTCGCTGGTAGACTAAGTCTTGGCTTCCGTGTACTAAGGGAGGTGGCAGCTCGAAGCCAGTATTCCAGCATTCATATTTTATTTTGCTATCACTGTAAATCACTTGTCTTAACGTAACTTTTCATTTGCCAGTGATTATTCATATTATTTTGTTTGTTGACTTGTCTTTCATATTTTATGTGATTAACTTTATTCATGTCTTGTTTTTCTAGAGTAATTAAAATTTCATTGTTAATTTACTTGTGTTTTGTGTGTCTTCCCATTACCTTACCACAGACGAAAGCTCCAGCTTTTCTCTCTTTTTTCTATTATGTGACGAGGCCCTGCCCCTAGCTTTTGAAACAGCCGAACACCAACGCTTTACCGTCACAATATATAATATATATATATATATATATATATATATATATATATATATATATATATATATATATATATATATATATATATATATATATATTATATATATATATATATATATATATATATATTATATATATATATATATATATATAATATATATATATATATAATATATATATATATATATATATATATATATATATATATATATAATATATATATATATATATGTTGTACCTAGTAGCCAGAACGTCGTACTCGGCCTACAATGCAAGGCGCGATTTGCGTAATAAGCCAAGTTTTCCTGAATTAATATGTTTTCTCTATTTTTTTTCTTATGAAATGATAAAGCTACCCATTTCATTATGTATGAGGTCAATTTTTTTTATTGGAGTTAAAATTGACGTAGATATATGACCGAACCTAACCAACCCTACCTAACCTATCTCTATAGGTTAGGTTAGGTTAGGTAGGCGAAAAAGTTAGGTTAGGTTAGGTTAGGTAGGTTAGGTAGTCGAAAAACAATTAATTCATGAAAAATTGGCTTATTAGGCAAATTGGGCCTTGCATAGTAGGCTGAGAAGTGCGTTCTGGCTATTAGGTACGACATATATATATATATATATATATATATATAATATATATATATATATTTATATATATATATATATATATATATATATATATATATATATTATATATATATATATATATATATATATATATATATATATATATATATATATATATATATATATATATATATATATATATATATATATGTCGTACCTAGTAGCCAGAACTCACTTCTCGGCCTACTAATCAAGGCCCGATTTGCCTAATAAGCCAAGTTTTCCTGAAATAATATATTTTCTCTCATTTTTTTCTTATGAAATGATAAAGCTACCCATTTCATTATGTATGAGGTAATTTTTTTTTTATTGGAGTTAAAATTAACGTAGATATATGACCGAACCTAACCAACCCTACCTAACCTAACCTAACCTATCTTTATAGGTTAGGTTAGGTTAGGTAGCCGAAAAAGTTAGGTTAGGTTAGGTTAGGTAGTCGAAAAACAATTAATTCATGAAAACTTGGCTTATTAGGCAAATCGGGCCTTGCATAGTAGGCTGAGAAGTGCGTTCTGGCTACTAGGTACGACATATATATATATATATATATATATATATATATATATATATATATATATATATATATATATATATATATATATATATATATATATATATATATAGACATATGTCGTACCTAGTAGCCAGAACGCACTTCTCAGCCTACAATGCAAGGCCCGATTTGCCTAATAAGCCAAGTTTTCCTGAATTAATATATTTTCTCTAATTTTTTTTCTTATGAAATGATAAAGCTACCCATTTCATTATGTATGAGGTCAATTTTTTTTATTGAAGTTAAAATTAACGTAGATATATGACCGAACCTAACCAACCCTACCTAACCTAACCTAACCTATCTTTATAGGTTAGGATAGGTTAGGTATCCGAAAAAGTTAGGTTAGGTTAGGTTAGTTGGTTATGTAGTCGAAACACAATTAATTCAGGAAAACTTGGCTTATTAGGCAAATCGGGCCTTGCATAGTAGGCCCAGAAGTGCATTCTGGCTACTAGGTACGACATATATATATATATATGTCGTACCTAGTAGCCAGAACGCACTTCTCAGCTTACTATGCAAGGCCCGATTTGCCTAATAAGCCAAGTTTTCCTGAATTAATATATTTTCTCTAATTTTTTTCTTAAGAAATTATAAAGCTACCCATTTCATTATGTATGAGGTCAATTTTTTTTTATTGGAGTTAAAATTAACGTAGATATATGACCGAACCTAACCAACCCTACCTAACCTAACCTAACCTATCTTTATAGGTTAGGTTAGGTTAGGTAGCCGAAAAAGTTAGGTTAGGTTAGGTTGGTTAGGTAGTCGAAAAACAATTATTTCCTGAAAACTTGGCTTATTATTACGCAAATCGGGCCTTGCATAGTAGGCTGAGAAGTGCGTTCTGGCTACTAGGTACGACATATATGTCTATATATATATATATATATATATATATATATATATATATATATATATATATATATATATATACATTTTTTCCTTTATTGTGTATTTAAAGGTTACAAAACATACAAGACAAATGCCTAAAGGTTATGGATCTCTTGAAGCTCCTCCGCTTCTGGACAGGAACCGAGGACGCAGCAAGCATTTCCCCTCTGGATCGCCACACTGAGACGCTGAAACAAAAAACTGGAAGCCCTTGGGTCTCTGGTGACGTCAATGAGCTTGGAACCCAATTCCTTGAGAAATCCCAAGGCACTCTTGCCCCATGGGCCATGCGTCTCAGACGCTATGGGAACAAAGAGGTATTGACCTTCCAGTCGCCTGTACTTGAGTGATTTTGCTGTTTCCCTGTGGTTGGCCGCCCCACCTGCTTGATCAGCTCCGAAGTGTACATAGGTGTCAGCCAGGGTGGATACACATGTGTAATCCCACACCAACTGTCTACCCTCCTTCCATGAGTAGATGGAATGCCATCATGGTGATGAGTAGATGGTGATGCCATCAGGGCGATGTGCGGGGAAATCCGGGTTTTGGACCCCTAGGATGCGAGGTTCTCTCTCCGCTGGGCACCCAGCTGAGACGAGGCTTCTCTTGATGATGTCATTGACCTCGCTGTGTCTTGCATGCCAGCCCTTTGTGCTTCCGCAATGCAACCCATGCAGTCCGTATTGGTCTGCTTCCACCCTGTTGCAAATACGCTTGTATTCAGTGTGAATTGGGGCACCAAGGCGGAGGGCCACTGCTACACGAAGGGATTCTGGATCTAGGCGCGTGCCCATTGCTGACATGGGTACTGCCAGGAGGAAGTCTCCTGCATGGGGGGCACGCACTGCTCTGAGGCGGGCTTTCTCCTTGTCTGATGTTGCGGAGCTGAGCATGGCATCAGCTACTTTTTCCACTAGAGGGTGGTCCCAGCCGGAGTGTTTGTGTTGTTTTGTTGGCTCTATAATGGTGGCTGGGGCTGCAAGAACATCCCACTGATTTGAACATTCAGTGAAAGCAGGATCGTGTATTCCTGCTGAATCTCTCAGGGTTGCAGGTAAAATATCTCTGACGAGGTCGTGCGATGCATGAGAGGAGGAAAGGAAGGCTGGTAGAGCAATTTGGGAGGCTGTGCGGACACCAAGGCCGCCGAATCTTACAGGAAGGGTTGCTTGCTCCCACTGAGAGTCGTCCAATATAATATATATATATATATATATATATATATATATATATATATATATATATATATATGTCGTACCTAATAGCCAGAACGCACTTCTCAGCCTACTATTCAAGGCCCGATTTGCCTAATAAGCCAAGTTTTCATGAATTAATGTTTTTTCGTCTACCTAACCTACCTAACCTAACCTAACCTAGCTTTTTTTGGCGACCTAACCTAACCTTACCTATAAATATAGGTTAGGTTAGGTTAGGTAGGGTTGGTTAGGTTCGGTCATATATCTACGTTAATTTTAACTCCAATAAAAAAAAATTGACCTCATACATAAAGAAAAGGGTTGCTTTATCATTTCATAAGAAAAAAATTATAGTAAATATATTTATTCAGGAAAACTTGGCTTATTAGGCAAATCGGGCCTTGAATAGTAGGCTGAGAAGTGAGTTCTGGCTACTAGGTACGACATATATATATATATATATATATATATATATATTTATATATATATATATATATATATATATATATATATATATATATATATATATATTAGTATATTTTGGTAGCAGTCTTTCCTGTAGACATATATTATTAAATATGACCGAAAAAGTAAGATTAATAATTCTAACACGAATTTTCTCAATCTTTCGTACATTACGCTTCACTGTTGGAGGTAAATCAAAAATCACTTCTCCAAAATTCATTTTTATTTTTAGTCTGACGCGACACGGGCGCGTTTCGTAAAACTTATTACATTTTCAAAGACTTCACAAATACACAACTGATTAGAACTTGCGTTTCCCTGATTTTATATCTACATTTGAGTGAGGTGGGAAGGGTGATGTGGCATTACATTTGAGTGAGGTGGGAAGGGTGATGTGGCATTAACACAAGACAGAACACTAGGGGATATTAATAGGGTATTAAAAGTATCAACACAAGTTGATACTTTTAATACCCTATTAATATCCCCTAGTGTTCTGTCTTGTGTTAATGCCACATCACCCTTCCCACCTCACTCAAATGTAATGCCACATCACCCTTCCCACCTCACTCAAATGTAGATATAAAATCAGGGAAACGCAAGTTCTAATCAGTTGTGTATTTGTGAAGTCTTTGAAAATGTAATAAGTTTTACGAAACGCGCCCGTGTCGCGTCAGACTAAAAATAAAAATGAATTTTGGAGAAGTGATTTTTGATTTACCTCCAACAGTGAAGCGTAATGTACGAAAGATTGAGAAAATTCGTGTTAGAATTATTAATCTTACTTTTTCGGTCATATTTAATAATATATATATATATATATATATATATATATATATATATATATATATATATATATATATATATATATATATATATATATATATATATATATATATGTCGTACCTAGTAGCCAGAACGCACTTCTCAGCCTACTATGCAAGGCTCGATTTGCCTAATAAGCCAAGTTTTCATGAATTAATTTTTTTTCGACTACCTAACCTACCTAACCTAACCTAACCTAACTTTTTCGGCTACCTAACCTAACCTAACCTTTAAAGATAGGTTAGGTTAGGTTAGGTAGGGTTGGTTAGGTTCGGTCATATATCTACGTTAATTTTAACTCCAATAAAAAAAAATTGTCCTCAAACATAATGAAATGGGTAGCTTTATCATTTCATAAGGAAAAAATTATAAAATATATATTAATTAAGGAAAACGTGGCTTATTAGGCAAGTCGGGCCTTGCATAGTAGGCTGAGAAGTGCGTTCTGGCTACTAGGTACGACATATATATATATATATATATATTTTTTTTTTGAGATATATACAAGAGTTGTTACATTCTTGTACAGCCACTAGTACGCGTAGCGTTTCGGGCAAGTCCTTAATCCTATGGTCCCTGGAATACGATCCCCTGCCGCGAAGAATCGTTTTTTCATCCAAGTACACATTTTACTGTTGCGTTAAACAGAGGCTACAGTTAAGGAATTGCGCCCAGTAAATCCTCCCCGGCCAGGATACGAACCCATGACATAGCGCTCGCGGAACGCCAGGCGAGTGTCTTACCACTACACCACGGAGACTGAATATATATATATATATATATAATATATATATATATGTCGTACCTAGTAGCCAGAACTCACTTCTCAGCCTACTATTCAAGGCCCGATTTGCCTAATAAGCCAAGTTTTCCTGAATTAATATATTTACTATAATTTTTTTCTTATGAAATGATAAAGCAACCCTTTTCTCTATGTATGAGGTCAATTTTTTTTTATTGGAGTTAAAATTAACGTAGATATATGACCGAACCTAACCAACCCTACCTAACCTAACCTAACCTATATTTATAGGTAAGGTTAGGTTAGGTAGCCAAAAAAAGCTAGATTAGGTTAGGTTAGGTAGGTTAGGTAGACGAAAAAACATTAATTCATGAAAACTTGGCTTATTAGGCAAATCGGGCCTTGAATAGTAGGCTGAGAAGTGCGTTCTGGCTATTAGGTACGACATATATATATATATATATATATATATATATATATATATATATATATATATATATATATATATATATATATATATATATACATATATATATATATATATATATATATATATATGTCGTACCTAGTAGCCAGAACTCACTTCTCAGCCTACTATGCAAGGCCCGATTTGCCTAATAAGCCAAGTTTTCCTGAATTAATATATTTTTTCTAATTTTTTTCTTATGAAATGATAAAGCTACCCATTTCATTATGTATGAGGTCAATTTTTTTTTATTGGAGTTAAAATTAACGTAGATATATGACCGAACCTAACCAACCCTACCTAACCTAACCTAACCTATCTTTATCGGTTAGGTTTGGTTAGGTAGCCGAAAAAGTTAGGTTAGGTTAGGTTAGGTAGGTCCTAGTAGCCAGAACGCACTTCTCAGCCTACTATGCAAGGCTCGATTTGCCTAATAAGCCAAGTTTTCATGAATTAATGTTTTTTCGACTACCTAACCTACCTAACCTAACCTAACCTAACTTTTTCGGCTACCTAACCTAACCTAATCTATAAAGATAGGTTAGGTTAGGTTAGGTAGGGTTGGTTAGGTTCGGTCATATATCTACGTTAATTTTAACTCCAATAAAAAAAATTGACCTCATACATAATGAAATGGGTAGCTTTATCATTTCATAATAAAAAAATTAGAGAAAATATATTAATCCAGGAAAACTTGGCTTATTAGGCAAATCGGGCCTTGCATAGTAGGCTGAGAATTGCGTTCTGGCTACTAGGTACGACATATATATATATACATATATATATATATATATATATATATATATATATATATATATATATATATATATATATATATATATATATATATATATATATATATTATTAAATATGACCGAAAAAGTAAGATTAATAATTCTAACACGAATTTTCTCAATCTTTCGTACATTTCGCTTCACTGTTGGAGGTAAATCAAAAATCAATTCTCCAAAATTCATTTTTATTTCTAGTCTGACGCGACACGAGCGCGTTTCGTAAAACTTATTACATTTTCAAAGACTTCAGTTCACAAATACATAACTGAATAGAACTTACGCATCTCCGATTTTATATCTACATTTGAGTGAGGTGGAAGGGGTGATGTGGCATTAACACAAGACAGAACAAGATGTGGTATTAATAGGGTATTAATTTCATCAACACAAGACAGAACAAGAGTATTAATAGGGTATTAATTTCATCAACACAAGACAGAATACGAAACAATGGATATTGAATAGAAGTGTTTGTAGAAAGCCTATTGGTCCATATTTCTTGATGCTTCTATATTGGAGCAGAGTCTTGAGGTGGGTAGAATATAGTTGTGCAATAATTGGCTGTTGATTGCTGGTGTTGACTTCTTGATGTGTAGTGCCTCGCAAACGTCAAGCCGCCTGCTATCGCTGTATCTATCGATGATTTCTGTGTTGTTTACTAGGATTTCTCTGGCGATGGTTTGGTTGTGGGAAGAGATTATATGTTCCTTAATGGAGCTCCGTTGCTTATGCATCGTTAAACGCCTAGAAAGAGATGTTGTTGTCTTGCCTATATACTGGGTTTTTTGGAGCTTACAGTCCCCAAGAGGGCATTTGAAGGCATAGACGACGTTAGTCTCTTTTAAAGCGTTCTGTTTTGTGTCTGGAGAGTTTCTCATGAGTAGGCTGGCCGTTTTTCTGGTTTTATAGTAAATCGTCAGTTGTATCCTCTGATTTTTGTCTGTAGGGATAACGTTTCTATTAACAATATCTTTCAGGACCCTTTCCTCCGTTTTATGAGCTGTGGAAAAGAAGTTCCTGTAAAATAGTCTAATAGGGGGTATAGGTGTTGTGTTAGTTGTCTCTTCAGAGGTTGCATGGCTTTTCACTTTCCTTCTTATGATGTCTTCGACGAAACCATTGGAGAAGCCGTTATTGACTAGGACCTGCCTTACCCTACAGAGTTCTTCGTCGACTTGCTTCCATTCTGAGCTGTGGCTGAGAGCACGGTCGACATATGCGTTAACAACACTCCTCTTGTACCTGTCTGGGCAGTCGCTGTTGGCATTTAGGCACATTCCTATGTTTGTTTCCTTAGTGTAGACTGCAGTGTGGAAACCTCTGCCCTTTTCCATGACTGTTACATCTAGAAAGGGCAGCTTCCCATCCTTTTCCATCTCGTAAGTGAAACGCAGCACGGAACTCTGCTCAAATGCCTCCTTCAGCTCCTGCAGATGTCTGACATCAGGTACCTGTGTAAAAATGTCGTCAACATACCTGCAGTATATGGCCGGTTTCAAGTTCATGTCGACTAAGACTTTTTGCTCAATGGTACCCATGTAGAAGTTTGCAAACAGGACACCTAGGGGAGAACCCATGGCGACCCCATCTACTTGCTTATACATGTGCCCATCCGGGCTCAAGAAGGGTGCCTCTTTAGTACAAGCTTGGAGTAGTTTCCTCAGAATATTTTCTGATATGTCAACAAATTCCTTTGGAGACTTCAGGCTGAAGGCGCAAGGAACATAAGGAGTCAGCAGGCCGTTGAGTCTAAGTTCTTATGTTCCTTGCGCCTTCAGCCTGAAGTCTCCAAAGGAATTTGTAGACTTACTGCGGGGCACACGGGCCACAGGGATAAGAGCCTCGTTGGACGTAGAATCGCTGTTTACCAACGTACCTGTGGACGAGACAATCGGAATGATAGCCGACAGAGTGTATCGTGATCCAGCCTGTACTCCTCTTGACATACCAGAAAATATTCTGAGGAAACTACTCCAAGCTTGTACTAAAGAGGCACCCTTCTTGAGCCCGGATGGGCACATGTATAAACAAGTAGATGGGGTCGCCATGGGTTCTCCCCTAGGTGTCCTGTTTTCAAACTTCTACATGGGTACCATCGAGCTAAAAGTCTTAGTCGACATGAACTTGAAACCGGCCATATACTGCAGGTATGTTGACGACATTTTTACACAGGTACCTGATGTCAGACATCTGCAGGAGCTGAAGGAGGCATTTGAGCAGAGTTCTGTGCTGCGTTTCACTTACGAGATGGAAAAGGATGGGAAGCTGCCCTTTCTAGATGTAACAGTCATGGAAAAGGGCGGAGGTTTCCACACTGCAGTCTACACTAAGGAAACAAACATAGGAATGTGCCTAAATGCCAACAGCGACTGCCCAGACAGGTACAAGAGGAGTGTTGTTAACGCATATGTCGACCGTGCTCTCAGCCACAGCTCAGAATGGAAGCAAGTCGACGAAGAACTCTGTAGGGTAAGGCAGGTCCTAGTCAATAACGGCTTCTCCAATGGTTTCGTCGAAGACATCATAAGAAGGAAAGTGAAAAGCCATGCAACCTCTGAAGAGACAACTAACACAACACCTATACCCCCTATTAGACTATTTTACAGGAACTTCTTTTCCACAGCTCATAAAACGGAGGAAAGGGTCCTGAAAGATATTGTTAATAGAAACGTTATCCCTACAGACAAAAATCAGAGGATACAACTGACGATTTACTATAAAACCAGAAAAACGGCCAGCCTACTCATGAGAAACTCTCCAGACACAAAACAGAACGCTTTAAAAGAGACTAACGTCGTCTATGCCTTCAAATGCCCTCTTGGGGACTGTAAGCTCCAAAAAACCCAGTATATAGGCAAGACAACAACATCTCTTTCTAGGCGTTTAACGATGCATAAGCAACAGGGCTCCATTAAGGAACATATAATCTCTTCCCACAACCAAACCATCGCCAGAGAAATCCTAGTAAACAACACAGAAATCATCGATAGATACAGCGATAGCAGGCGGCTTGACGTTTGCGAGGCACTACACATCAAGAAGTCAACACCAGCAATCAACAGCCAATCATTGCACAACTATATTCTACCCACCTCAAGACTCCGCTCCAATAAAAAAGCATCAAGAAATATGGACCAATAGGCTTTCTACAAACACTTCTATTCAATATCCATTGTTTCGTGTTCTGTCTTGTGTTGATGAAATTAATACCCTATTAATACTCTTGTTCTGTCTTGTGTTGATGAAATTAATACCCTATTAATACCACATCTTGTTCTGTCTTGTGTTAATGCCACATCACCCCTTCCAGCTCACTCAAATGTAGATATAAAATCGGAGATGCGTAAGTTCTATTCAGTTGTGTATTTGTGAACTAAAGTCTTTGAAAATGTAATAAGTTTTACGAAACGCGCTCGTGTCGCGTCAGACTAGAAATAAAAATGAATTTTGGAGAATTGATTTTTGATTTACCTCCAACAGTGAAGCGAAATGTACGAAAGATTGAGAAAATTCGTGTTAGAATTATTAATCTTACTTTTTCGGTCATATTTAATAATATATGTCTACAGGAAAGACTGCTACCAAAATATACTTATATATATATATATATATATATATATATATATATATATATATATATATATATATATATATATATATATATATATATATATATATATATACAACTTTAGAACACTTTCCCACCAGGAGACTCGAACCCGAGCCAGCACAGAAGCCTTCCAGCAACTGGCATAACAGGTACGCCTTAACCCGTTCCACCACCTGCTCAGACCCTTAAAAGAGATGGTAATTTCGGAGTATTTAAATACACCAAAGATCACCACCTCCCAAGAGCACTAGAGCAAGTGAGGGGTCATTTATACGTTTTTTTCATCAAGTCCCTGTTAATATGGGAAGACACAGTGTCTATGCTTAAGGCACAACTCTCCTAAACACGAGAGTGAAGTATACAACTTTAGAACACTTTCCCACCAGGAGACTCGAACCCTAGCCAGCACAGAAGCCTTCCAGCAACTGGCATAACAGGTACGCCTTAACCCGCTCCACCACCTGCTCAGACCCTTAAAAGAGATGGTAATTTCGGAGTATTTAAATACACCAAAGATCACCACCTCCCAAGAGCACTAGAGCAAGTGAGGGGTCATTTATACGTTTATTTCATCAAGGGAGGTGGTGATCTTTGGTAATATGGGAAAATCTTTGATCTTCCCATATTAACAGGGACTTGATGAAATAAACGTATAAATGACCCCTCACTTGCTCTAGTGCTCTTGGGAGGTGGTGATCTTTGGTGTATTTAAATACTCCGAAATTACCATCTCTTTTAAGGGTCTGAGCAGGTGGTGGAGCGGGTTAAGGCGTACCTGTTATGCCAGTTGCTGGAAGGCTTCTGTGCTGGCTAGGGTTCGAGTCTAATGGTGGGAAAGTGTTCTAAAGTTGTATACTTCACTCTCGTGTTTAGGAGAGTTGTGCCTTATATATATATATATGTCGTACCTAGTAGCCAGAACGTACTTCTCAGCCTACTATGCAAGGCCCGATTTGCCTAATAAGCCAAGTTTTCATGAATTATTATATTTTCTCTATTTTTTTCTGATGAAATGATAAAGCTACCCATTTCATTATGTATGAGGTCAATTTTTTTAATTGGAGTTAAAATTAACGTAGATATATGACCGAACATAACCAACCCTACCTAACCTAACCTAACCTATCTTTATAGGTTAGGTTAGATTAGGTAGCCGAAAAAGTTAGGTTAGGTAGTCGAAAAACTATTAATTCATGAAAACTTGGCCTATTAGGCAAATCAGGCCTTGCGTAGTAGGCTGAGAAGTGCGTTCTGGCTACTAGGTAGGACATATATATATATATATATATATATATATATATATATATATATATATATATATATATATATATATATATATATATATATTGTGACGGAGTTCCCCCCCTTATAATTCTCCCACGCCTGCAGTAAGAGTCATGTCTACTTTTCTCAAGCGTTCTCTACATTGCAGGCTATAATTTGATATATGGGAGAGAGTGAAGTGTTCTCGGAGAGCCGAGAAATTTGTGAAATAGTAATATTTTGGCCTGTGGTTTAGGCCCTTTAGGGAGCCAAGATGGCGCTTACCTCTCTGATCTCCCGCCAAAACCGTGTGACGTCAGTGGCACCGGATTGGTCACCGACAGCAGTGTGGCACCGGGAGCCAATGAAAACCTCCCGTGGCGAAAGTGACGTCACGAAGGAAGGGGGTCCGGCCAGCGCGCCGAGCTGGCGCCAGCAGTCAGACACGACACGTCATAGAGGTCGGATGTGCGACGAGTGGTCCTGTCAGTCGGACAGTTATTCCAGCTCCCGTGGATTTACGCGTCACCGGAAGTCCGCCAGTACTCTGAGAAGTCTTCCCTAGTTCATGTGTTGAACCAGAAGAGGGAATTGACGGTTATTTGAGCAACAAGTGCTCCAGTCAGGTACTGTGCCAGTAGCAGTGAAGCCGTGCAGTGACGTATGTTGACGTCTGTGGCAATTCACCAGTTCGTGACAGCGTAGTGGCTGACAGAGCCACTGGGTAGCTGAGGAAGAGAGGACTATTTGGGGAACCGGACGACTGTAGCTGAGACGTAGGCGACAGCCGTTGCTGGGAGAAGACGACGGCCAGGAGACCGACTCCAACCTTCAAGAAGTCAAGGAGGAGGACGGACCTGCAGTGAGGAGGCACGGAGACGACGCGCTAAACGGTGGGACGACGAGAGGCTCTGGTAGGACACGACGACGTGTAGTGTGGGGGCGTTCCCGACACGAGGACCAGGAGCTACATCTCGACACTCATCGGAGGATAGGGTGAAGTAGGTGGTTCTAGTTCCCTCCCCATTCCCCTTTAGTTAGCTATATTATTCGGCTATATTATCTAGCCTGAAGATTTTATATGTCGTGAGGAAGTCTCACCCATGTCACGGTAAAGCACCAGTGTGCTAGACAGTACTATCAAGAGTACTTGTAATATTCATGTTGATTGTTGGTGTGTACAGACACCAGGAACCAGTGATAAATTTACTGTGTTGTGTATATCTTTCTATAGATTTTGATATGAACATATAGTGGTAAATTATATATAAAATTATGCCAGTATTTGGAGGTTAGGCTATGTGCCCAGAAACTATTTATTTTCCATGTATTGATGATTGATTTACATACCATATATATGTCTATGTTCATTCAGTGAATAATCATTTGTGAGTATAGTGAATTATTGCGTTATCGCCCACGAGAGAAAGTATTGAAAACTCCAGTGTTAATAGTTCTTAATATATTGCTGAGTGAAGAACAATGTAAAGCCATTACAGTGAATCATTACAGCATTGATTGTAGAAAAGACTGTTTGAGCCTGAGTACAGTGTAACCAAGTGATACATGTTGTAGTAGCCAATATCGTGTGTGCGAGTTCATAGTAATATTGGAGAATTTAATGAAACAGCGCGCGTGAATCTAGGAAACAAGCCAAGTTCGCGCGGAGAGGCCATTGCGATCAGCTGTTCCTGACACTTGATGAGGAGGGGAAGAGTGTTGCCCTCTAGTGATCGCATAATATCCGTGGGAATTACCGGCCGAGTCAGGATCAGTTGATTTATCGATTATTGTGTGGCCTTGTGACATCTTTCATACATTTTAAGTAAAATACAAAACTCTCTTTGTGTTTTTATCATCCCCTCCATTGATCTTGTGGCTATATTATACTGGTAAACATAGAGTGATAACAATAAGTACCTGCCTGATTCCTGATCTTTGAGTGTGACCTTGCCAAGGCTACCACTAAATACACCAGTCCACTGATGGTGTTACTGGCCACCTAAAAACACCAGTTGGCGATCTTGTGGATAACCGTAGAGCCCTATTGTTGGGGAGGGCACACGACAGTCGATGTGAACGAGTCGTGTTCTCACTCTTTCTTAATAAGAGGCCGTTAAGATTGACTGGGAGACTCTCCTGGCGTGCAGTGGCGCCGTGAGGATCGAGGGAAGACCCGCAGGGCTACGGTGAGTTACCTTGAGCGTAACTATTGCTCACCCCAGAGTAAGGGTAGAGAGGAATAGAGAGGTGAAACCCCAACATTGGCGACCTTGCCAGGATTTAGAGCGGAGTAAAGGTTGCAGTGGTGTTAGAGATCAGGTGCAGGTTAACACTCGTAGCACAAGATGGAGGATGATAAAGTAGCAAGGTTTATTGACTCTAGAGACGTACAGGTGCTGGAAGAGTGCACCAAGGCACAGTTACAGGCTATAGCGGATCATTTTGGAATAAAACTGAAATCTGCCGGAGTGGCAGAAAGAAGACTAGAGATAATGGCTCAGCTCAGGGCTCGAGACGAAGCTTTGGGGGAGGAACGGCCCCAAACACCTGCCAGTGTGGGTGAGCACCTGAGTATTGGTGGAAGCAGCAGGGGATCCAGCGGCAGCAGGCACAGCATTAAGCTGGAAATAATGAAGCTGCAGCTAGAGGCACAGCAGCGCAAAGAAGAGCGAGAAGCAGAGGCACAGCAGCGCAGAGAAGAGCGAGAAGCACAGTAGCGCAAGGAAGAGCGAGAAGCAGAAGCGCAGCTGAGGAGAGAAGAAGCGCAGCAGCGTAAAGAAGAGCGAGAAGCAGAAGCGCAGCTGAGGAGAGAAGAAGCACAGCAGCGCAAAGAAGAACAAGAGCGAGAAGCACAGACGAAGCGTGAGGAGCGAGAAGCACAGATGCAGCGTGAGGAACGAGAAGCACAGCGGCGTGGGAAGAGCAAGAGCGAGAAGCACAACAGCGCAAGGAAGAGCGAGAAGCACAGCTACGCCGGGAAGAACACGAGCGAGGGCTGAGACAACAGGAAATAGAAGCCAACAAGGAGGTGGAGCTGAAGCGAGCTGAACTTGGACTAGGTGCCCCTGCCCCGCCACAGGAAGACCGACGAGTGAGGGAACGAGACCTGCCGGTCTTTGTGCCTAGCGAAGCCGAAAGTTTCTTCGATCACTTTGAGAGAGTTGCTGCTATGAAGAGGTGGCCGAGGGCGGAGTGGGCGGAGTTGGTCCAAGGGAGGCTCACAGGTGAAACTCGTGAAGCCTTCACTATGCTCGACTTCCAAGAATGCACTAACTACGATGCGGTAAAACGAGCTGTGCTCCGTTCCTTTAAGCTCACGCCAGAGTGTTACCGGAAGAGGTTTAGAGAATGTTCCCGGTCACCAGGAAAATCGTATGCGGAGACGGCGAGGGACATGGAAAGAAAGTTCCTTAAGTGGATGGACTCTGAAGAAGCGGGGTCGGCCGAAGAAATCAAGGAACTAATGGTCATGGAAAAGTTTATGTCCGTGCTCCCTCCTGAGATCAGGATGAGGGTAAAGGAGGCGGACATAAAGGACCTGAGGGCCGCAGCCGACCGGGCCGACATGCTAGAAGAAGCCCTACGCCCACGCCGAGAGGGACAGAACCGACCACCCGCATACGTCGGAAACGATAGGAGTTATAGAAGGACGGATGGATGGAGGACAGGAGCGAGTTCTCCCAAATCCCGCCTCTCAAGTTGGAACACCCGAGGATCAAAAGGTGTTATAGAACCGATAGAGGAGAGCCAAGCTGAAAGCTCGGGAGTTGTTACCGCAACGAAGGAAACAACGAGCGGTGCGGGAAAGACACAGGGTGTGACGGTCTCTGGAGGCAGTGCTAAGGCGAGCGGTGGCGGATGGTCTCCGCCGAGGGGCCGCTGCTACAACTGCGGAATATTCGGACACGTCGCGCGGGAATGCAGACGCCCTAAGCAGCGGGGACACGTTGCTTTAGTGATGTTCGAGGACCAGAGGGCCGAGGGAGTGCGGAATGAACCCGTGCTGAATGGGGAGAAGAAAGTTCACCCATTCATGTGTCAAGGAACCGTAAGGATGGGGGTCGCAGACCCCATCCCAGTGAAGATGCTAAGAGACACCGGGGCTGACTTTACCCTGGTAAGTGAAACCCTGTTCCCCGAGGGTTACGAAAGTACCAGTGTGGGGGTGGCACGGGTGGCCACTGTGGGAGGCCCAGTGAGGATGCCCCTACACCAGGTAACTTTAAATTCCGAATATGGCTGCCAGACCCTAGTGGTGGGAGTCTGTACATCAATGCCCAAGATGGAAGCACAGGTCATCTTGGGGAATGACGCGTGTGGAGGATATGTCCTCCCGCATCTCGTGAAAGGCGAAGAGTGCACAGAACAATACAAGGAGACAGGTGAAGAGTTGAACGCCTGTGGGGACGAGAAGGGAATCGCACCGGTGGCGATCCCAGTTTGTACTGTGACACCGAGACAACGCGAAGAACCAGGAGGTTGTGGATCTGATGGGGCTGAGGAGTCGACTGACAGCCTGGGAACAGATCACCTCTACGTAGGACCCAGAGAACGAGTGGAGGGCGAAGGTAGCCCGAATGGTGAGTTGCAGGTGACCCTCACCAGTTCTCCAAGGGTAAACCGCACTCGTCTCGGAGAGTTACAGCAGGAGGAGTTCCCCGAATTGGTTAATAAGGCCGAAGGAGGACGTGTGGGTCCTGAGAAGGCTTACTTTCCATTTATCTATATTATAAATGCCATGCTATTCATGATGAAGGAACGATGGACACCAGGAGCGACCGTGGGAACGGTGAATAAGTATGTCCAGAAGTTCAAAGAACGTCTCACTAGAGCGAAGAAACTGGCTAGGAAACTCCTGAAGAAGGTGCAACGTAAGATGTCGGAGTGGTACGACAGGAGAGCTGCGCAGAGGGATTTTCAGGTCGGATCCCAAGTAATGGTTGTGCTGCCAGGTAAAGGTAGAGTGACCAGGTCGCGGTTCAAGAGACCATACCGAGTGCTGCGACGGTTGGGTCCAGTGTCGTACGAGATTGGGAAGCCGGATGGAAACCGAAAGAAACAGGTGTGTCGCGCAGACCGCCTGAGACCTTTCTTCACTGTGGAAGGAAGAGCCGACAAGCAGGACGGAACGATGTCCCGAGAAACCCAGCGGAAGACAGGTCTGAGTGTACCGAGGGACCGAGAACTCCCGGAGGAGGAAAATAATTGGTCCAGGGTGGACGGCACCAGTCTCACCCGCACTGAGAGTCTGACAAGGATCAAGGTCAAGCACATCAAGGGGAAGGACAACGTAGTAGCGGATGCCCTATCCCGCATCCACTAACCAGACATGACTCTTATTTTAAGGGGAGGGGTATGTGACGGAGTTCCCCCCCTTATAATTCTCCCACGCCTGCAGTAAGAGTCATGTCTACTTTTCTCAAGCGTTCTCTACGTTGCAGGCTATAATTTGATATATGGGAGAGAGTGAAGTGTTCTCGGAGAGCCGAGAAATTTGTGAAATAGTAATATTTTGGCCTGTGGTTTAGGCCCTTTAGGGAGCCAAGATGGCGCTTACCTCTCTGATCTCCCGCCAAAACCGTGTGACGTCAGTGGCACCGGATTGGTCACCGACAGCAGTGTGGCACCGGGAGCCAATGAAAACCTCCCGTGGCGAAAGTGACCTCACGAAGGAAGGGGGTCCGGCCAGCGCGCCGAGCTGGCGCCAGCAGTTAGACACGACACGTCATAGAGGTCGGACGTGCGACGAGTGGTCCTGTCAGTCGGACAGTTATTCCAGCTCCCGTGGATTTACGCGTCACCGGAAGTCCGCCAGTACTCTGAGAAGTCTTCCCTAGTTCATGTGTTGAACCAGAAGAGGGAATTGACGGTTATTTGAGCAACAAGTGCTCCAGTCAGGTACTGTGCCAGTAGCAGTGAAGCCGTGCAGTGACGTATGTTGACGTCTGTGGCAATTCACCAGTTCGTGACAGCGTAGTGGCTGACAGAGCCACTGGGTAGCTGAGGAAGAGAGGACTATTTGGGGAACCGGACGACTGTAGCTGAGACGTAGGCGACAGCCGTTGCTGGGAGAAGACGACGGCCAGGAGACCGACTCCAACCTTCAAGAAGTCAAGGAGGAGGACGGACCTGCAGTGAGGAGGCACGGAGACGACGCGCTAAACGGTGGGACGACGAGAGGCTCTGGTAGGACACGACGACGTGTAGTGTGGGGGCGTTCCCGACACGAGGACCAGGAGCTACATCTCGACACTCATCGGAGGATAGGGTGAAGTAGGTGGTTCTAGTTCCCTCCCCATTCCCCTTTAGTTAGCTATATTATTCGGCTATATTATCTAGCCTGAAGATTTTATATGTCGTGAGGAAGTCTCACCCATGTCACGGTAAAGCACCAGTGTGCTAGACAGTACTATCAAGAGTACTTGTAATATTCATGTTGATTGTTGGTGTGTACAGACACCAGGAACCAGTGATAAATTTACTGTGTTGTGTATATCTTTCTATAGATTTTGATATGAACATATAGTGGTAAATTATATATAATATTATGCCAGTATTTGGAGGTTAGGCTATGTGCCCGGAAACTATTTATTTTCCATGTATTGATGATTGATTTACATACCATATATATGTCTATGTTCATTCAGTGAATAATCATTTGTGAGTATAGTGAATTATTGCGTTATCGCCCACGAGAGAAAGTATTGAAAACTCCAGTGTTAATAGTTCTTAATATATTGCTGAGTGAAGAACAATGTAAAGCCATTACAGTGAATCATTACAGCATTGATTGTAGAAAAGACTGTTTGAGCCTGAGTACAGTGTAACCAAGTGATACGTGTTGTAGTAGCCAATATCGTGTGTGCGAGTTCATAGTAATATTGGAGAATTTAATGAAACAGCGCGCGTGAATCTAGGAAACAAGCCAAGTTCGCGCGGAGAGGCCATTGCGATCAGCTGTTCCTGACACTTGATGAGGAGGGGGAGAGTGTTGCCCTCTAGTGATCGCATAATATCCGTGGGAATTACCGGCCGAGTCAGGATCAGTTGATTTATCGATTATTGTGTGGCCTTGTGACATCTTTCATACATTTTAAGTAAAATACAAAACTCTCTTTGTGTTTTTATCATCCCCTCCATTGATCTTGTGGCTATATTATACTGGTAAACATAGAGTGATAACAATAAGTACCTGCCTGATTCCTGATCTTTGAGTGTGACCTTGCCAAGGCTACCACTAAATACACCAGTCCACTGATGGTGTTACTGGCCACCTAAAAACACCAGTTGGCGATCTTGTGGATAACCGTAGAGCCCTATTGTTGGGGAGAGCACACGACAGTCGATGTGAACGAGTCGTGTTCTCACTCTTTCTTAATAAGAGGCCGTTAAGATTGACTGGGAGACTCTCCTCGCGTGCAGTGGCGCCGTGAGGATCGAGGGAAGACCCGCAGGGCTACGGTGAGTTACCTTGAGCGTAACTATTGCTCACCCCAGAGTAAGGGTAGAGAGGAATAGAGAGGTGAAACCCCAACAATATATATATATATATATATATATATATATATATATATATATATATATATATATATATATATATATATATATATATATATATATATATATATATGAGTATGTGTACATGTATATATAACATTAATAATTGTGTAACTAGCGTCAAATGATTGTTATTTGCTTAGCTAAACGAACTATGAGGTTCAGTTCCTGAATCGATTAAGTGCCTCTGTAATCCTTTACAACACCGCCCACAAGATGGGTATTGGGTGCATAATAAAGAAAGAAATTGAATTCAACGCAAGTATGTTATAATGGTTGTTGGGGGGAGGGGGGCACCGCTTGAACATACACCACACCACATCTCGTACACCACATCAGATACACCACACCACATCTCGTACACCACACCAGATACAACACACCACATCTCGTACACCACACCAGATACACCACACCACATCTCGTACACCACACCAGATACACCACACCACATCTCGTACACCACATCAGATACAACACACCACATCTCGTACACCACACCACATCTCGTACACCACACCACATCTCGTACACCACATCAGATACACCACACCAGATACACCACACCACATCTCGTACACCACACCAGATACAACACACCACATTGGCGAGTCAGCGTAAACACCACATTCTCAGGTATACTCCAGCAAGAACTACAGCAGCTGGTGTAGGTGTTAACACCGGCGCCATTCACCGTGTAGGCAACACGTACCTCAACACTCTCACATCTACAACTGCTTGTAAAGTAATTACTGAATCATGACCTAACACCGGCGCCATTCACCGTGCAGGCAACACGTACCTCAACACTCTCACATCTACAACTGCTTGTAAAGCAATTACTGAATCATGATTATCTAAAGTTTTCCTGAAATCACTTTTTAATGACTCTTAAAAACTAGTCTGACTCTGGGGTCCCCAAAGGTGTCTCTAGAGGGCCCCCCTGGAGGTGTCTCTAAGGGGCCCCCGGAGGTGACTCTAGGGGCCTCCTGAAGGTGATTCTAGGGGCCCCCGTAGGTGTCTCTATGGGCCCCTGGAGGTGTCTCTAGGGGCCCCCTTGGAGGTGTCTCTAGGGGGGCCCCCCGGAGGGTTCTCTAGGGGCCCCCCGGAGGGTTCTCTTGGGGGCCCCCGGAGGTGTCTTTGACGTCCACATATCAAAACCAATATGTGTATGTTTCAAGACAGAAGCAGCATGTTGTGGAGGCTCTTCTACAAGGGAAAATAGGTGATGTACAGCTCTCCCTTCAAGATAATCCAACACGAAACAAGAAGATTAATGAATACCTAGTCTACAGGTACAGTCACGGGTATCCACTAGCGTGGGCCTATGAATTAGACTGGGTACATAAAGTACGAAGATTGACCAAGAATGGTAAGCATACTGATCAAATAGTCATTGTCTGGAAGACTGAACTGCCACATGACAAGTATTGGTTTGGTGGGTTGTCCAGGGTGTGGCAGCCAGACCCTGTGGAGTGTTACGAGTGCTGTGGCAGTGGCCACATAGCTAAGCACTGCTGGCGCCCCTCACCCAAGTGTGCTCCATGTTCCGGTCCTCACCCACTGAAGGACTGTCAGTATAAGAAGACAAGAGACCAAAGAAAGCTGGAACAGGAGCAACAGAACACTGTAACAGAAGCAGAGCAATAACCTGAAACTGTGGCTCCGTCTAAACCGCCGCTAAAGTGTTTCAGATGTGGTAGGGAAGGAGTAACCATCTGGCACTCAGACTGTACCAAACGCCCAGCCTCCCTTGGCACAAGGAGGCAAGTGCCCGAGACTCAACAAGTGCCTACTGATGCCGGCTCTAGTACTGTTGACCCACCCCATGGCGGTGACAGTACCAGCAACGCCCCTGACAACACACAATAGTTGAAGGACAGTTAGCAGCCTTGCAAGCACAGGTAACAGAGATGGGCGAAATTATAGAGACGCTACATCGGGCTCCTTTACAAGAGATACAGCACCCTCCACACTGCTGTGGCACAGCCGTGGCCGCGCTGGTAAAGGTACCTGCGGTGGTGGTGACGGCGGCGACAGCGGCAGTGGCAGTGGTGGCGGCAGAGATGAGAGCGACAACGGAGGCGGTGGCGGCGACGTCGTCAGTCAACTCAGTGATGACAGCAGTGTTAGTGACACAGAAACATTAACTGGAAATTTGTTGGGCTGGTTTAGCAGCTAAAACATAAATGTTTTAGCTGCTAAACAAGCCCAACAAATTGCTTTTGTTACAGTATTGGGCAGCGCCACTCATCCTGTGAGTGGATACACCGCCAAAGTGACAGTATTGGGCAGCGCCACTCATCCTGTGAGTGAACACACCGCCATAGTGACAGTATTGGGCAGCACAAGTCATCCTGTGAATGGACACACCGCTATAGTGAGAGTATTGGGGAGCGCCACTCATCCTGTGAGTGGACACTCAACCATAGTGACAGTATTGGGCAGCGTCACTCATCATGTGAGTGAACACACCGCCATAGTGACAGTATTGGGCAGCATCACTCATCCTGTGAGTGAACACACCACCATAGTGAGAGTATTGGACAGCGCCACTCATCCTGTGAGTAAACACACCGCCATAGTGACAGTATTGGGCAGCGCCACTCATCCTGTGAATGGACACACCAATATAGTGACAGTATTGGGCAGCGTCACTCATCCTGTGAGTGGATACACTGCTATAGTGAGAGTATTAGGCAGCATCACTCATCCTGTGAGTGGACACCCTGCCATATTGACAGTAATGGGCAGCGCAACTCATCCTGTGAGTGGACATACCGCAATTGCGACAATACTGGGCAGCGTCACTCATCCTGTGAGAGGACACACCGCCATGTTGACAGTATTGGGCAGCGCTACTCATTCTGTGAGAGGACACCCCGATATAGTGACAGTATTGGGCAGCGTCACTCACCCTGTGAGTGGACTCTCCGCCATAGGGACAGTATTGGGTAGCGCCACTCATCCTGTGAGTAGACACACCACCATAGTGACAGTATTAGGCAACGCCACTCATCATGCGAGTGAACACATCGCTAAAGTGACAGTATTGGGCAGCGCAACTCATCCTGTGAGTGGACATACCGCAATTGCGACAATACTGGGCAGCGTCACTCATCCTGTGAGAGGACACACCGCCATGTTGACAGTATTGGGCAGCGCTACTCATTCTGTGAGAGGACACCCCGATATAGTGACAGTATTGGGCAGCGTCACTCACCCTGTGAGTGGACTCTCCGCCATAGGGACAGTATTGGGTAGCGCCACTCATCCTGTGAGTAGACACACCACCATAGTGACAGTATTAGGCAACGCCACTCATCATGCGAGTGAACACATCGCTAAAGTGACAGTATTGGGCAGCGCAACTCATCCTGTGAGTGGACCATCATAAAATACCATCACCATCATAAAAGTATTGGGCAACGTCACTCATCTTGAGAGTCGACACACCTCAGTAGTGACAGTTTTTATTTTATTATTATTTTCTACCACACACATTTACAATGCTAACCAGCATATATACATTTTCTTCTGTCCTCCATGGACAGGGTTAGAGATGTGTTAAACATATAGTTCAAGGGTTTATTGAATAATCAACCACAGAAGGTGATTCGGTGGTTTTAAAATGCTAAGCTAACCTAGATACGTAAATACATAGATACACAGATTTACGTATGCCCTACATAAAGTGTTCGATGTGTCTTTTACATAGTGTCATTAATGTGCATTTACGAAGGTGAAATATAATTCTGATCAGCTTCCATATATACTTTATACACATACATATACATACACACACATATACGTAAATATACATATATACATACATATATACACACACACATGCATTCACATACATTTGTCTCTTTTACTCTGACAGGGTGAGATAGCTGATAGAGAAACTAGTTTGCAATTAACCACTTAATCACTGTAGGTGATTAAGGTGCTTTTACAAGCTCAGGTTATATAGTTACATCACATACATACATTGTATAATTGTTACATTACATGGTTAATCTTGGGTACAAGTCCAATATATCATCAAGTGTTCCAATACTCATATAGTAATTACACAGTTCAGCATACCTTAGCCCAGGAGGGCGAAAGTCAGTCAATATGGGACATTCTACAATATAATGTTCAGGAGAGTGCATGTTTTCTCTTTCACAAAGTTGACACATTTTGTACTCGACATTTGGGTTTTGAGAAAGCTGCAAGATACGTCTATATCCCAGGTGTATTCTGGCCACTATAACATCACAATGCCGGATTCATGCTCTATGTGAGGAGATGGTTCACCAGCTCACTTACAATAGTGCTCTTATGCCTGTGGAGGCCAGTACACTTGTTAAGGGCACTTGTTAAGTCTGCGGACTTAAGTTTGGTAACCAGCAACCAAAACATCTAGTGTTTGGGCTCATGTGAGAGCCCCAGTCATCAGCAGTCCAGGAATGTTACCCATGTCTACCCATGACATGGGTAGCATGTCTGTGGACAGTGCTAGAGCCGATAGCATCATCTCATTGTATGGCTTTGAGGCGAGACTCCACTTTGCGTGGGAACAGCTAGGCCACAGGCGTGGGTGAGCTGTGGGCCTCCCGCGCTTGATGACCACTTGAGTCGTCGTCATGGAAACAGCCGCCATCTTAGTAAACATCTTGAGCCGCCATGTTGGTCGGCCATCTTGGAGTTGCCCTAGGGGCCATGCTACACCGTCGCTGATTGGATGAGAGGGGTAGGCCGCTGTATGCTTTCCTCTCATTGGTTATTTCGAGGACGCGGGAATCGCCGGTGTAAGCATCATTCTGATCCCAGCTGCCACTCTGTCAAGACGCTTCCTGTACTCAATTCGGCCAAATTGGAGTATAGGGCGCCGTGGTGGCTGGACTACTCAACTGCTTCACTTCCTGCTTCACCAACGACAGCGGTCGTCACAGAATCCGGCCGAAGTCGTCGCTTGGAGGGGAGAAAGACATTGTGTACAGTGATCTGGGATTGTGGGATAATGTGCATACGAGCAGTAACAGACTCGTGGATCCCATACCAGTGATGATTAGACTTGCTAGTGCTCTGTAGCAGTCGATGGGAACGGGGAAATTCGTGTCAGGCAGATTTCCCATGTTTGTCTGAGACGCTATCGTTGTGCACGTCACCTGGATACGAACGCTTTACTTCACCGGTGGGTCGAGGGTGCCGTGTTGAGTGGGAGGGGTTTGAGTGCGCGCCAATTGTACGAAAAAATACCACGTAAGATACTACCGCCGCCTACCGCTGCCCTGAGTGAGCCAGCCACCTGTAGCGGGGTGCCTGATGTATGGGAATGGTGTGTAAGCCGGCAGTGTGAATGAGTAAGTACCTATGTGGGTATTTCTGGTGATCAGTTAGTCTCTAAAAGCTTGAATTCGAGGTCAAGCGTTCCGTCACATCGTCACGCAGCACCTGTGGAGGTGGAGTGAAGTGTGGGCGAGGAGATAATCACCCTTGTTGTCATCTTGTCAGTCCAGAGGGACTTACGTCTTATGTACACAGACGTACAGTGTGTGTGTGTGTGTGGGTACACGCGGGAACAGAGTATACATAGATTAGCCAAGGACTGAGAGGATGTCCATGTAATAATTATATTATTCCATTGTGGTAATTTAATCATTTTTGATCGTCCGTGGGACGGAGTGATATCATTTCCATGTGTAGTCTAGCAGGTGTGGAATTCCAACACTGAGCGCTCAGGTATGTGTAACGCCAGTGATTCCTGGCAATGATTATTGTGGAATGTACCACAGTGTGGTCTTAATTTCTTGTATTGTTCCCAGGGCCGTGACAAGTGTGATTTATATATATATATATATATATATATATATATATATATATATATATATATATATATATATATATATATATATATATATATATATATTGGTGTATACTGGCAGCAGGTTTTCTTTCAAACATGTTTCATTGAATATGACCGCATATTCTGTATTTATTATTTTCTGGTTTAGGGCTTCTATCCCTCTAACTATTTTCTTAGCATCAGGGCTTAATTGAAATAGGAGTTCTCCAAAACTCATTTTCGTACTTTTAAGGTGAAGAAAAGAAGTGATTTACTATAGAGTGTATTACACTTATTTGTATAATTTGCACGACGTTTCGAACCTCCATGGTTCATTCTCAAGTGAACAGATCTTACAATACTAGTTGATTTTATACGCGCATTAGGTCAGGTGATAATACAATGAAGGTGAAAACATGGGGGGATACATAAGGGATAAACATAGGGGCTGCAGAAGGCTTATTGGCCCATACGAGGCATCTCCTATCT
This sequence comes from Procambarus clarkii, assembly GCF_040958095.1. Lineage (NCBI taxonomy): Eukaryota > Metazoa > Arthropoda > Malacostraca > Decapoda > Cambaridae > Procambarus > Procambarus clarkii. Next base: position 5,144,971 of record NC_091167.1, on the reverse strand, counting down.
AAACACAAAGATTAATCCAGTGTAATTGGCCTGTTATGTTGGACATTGTCTTCTGTGTTGGCATCGATATGTTCTTGTCTTGTCCTTACTCTTACTTGGACGTCGACCAAGCTGACGAGGCGTTTGACATGCCATCTTCAATCTGGTGCCCCTAGGAATCACATGAGACAAGCCCATGACATTACTCTAACAAGAGAAATGTTGAACAAGAATACTTGCATAATAGACAAAACCCAAGATTCAAGAAGATTACAAATTCTTGAGGCAATTCACATAAGAATAGAGCGACCTACCATGAACACCCAAATCACGGAACTATTTACTCTACCCACCATGAGAGTAAGGACAAGACAAGAACATATCGATGCCAACACAGAAGACAATGTCCAACATAACAGGCCAATTACACTGGATTAATCTTTGTGTTTAGATAGGAGATGCCTCGTATGGGCCAATAAGCCTTCTGCAGCCCCTATGTTTATCCCTTATGTATCCCCCCATGTTTTCACCTTCATTGTATTATCACCTGACCTAATGCGCGTATAAAATCAACTAGTATTGTAAGATCTGTTCACTTGAGAATGAACCATGGAGGTTCGAAACGTCGTGCAAATTATACAAATAAGTGTAATACACTATAGTAAATCACTTCTTTTCTTCACCTTAAAAGTACGAAAATGAGTTTTGGAGAACTATTTCAATTAAGCCCTGATGCTAAGAAAATAGTTAGAGGGATAGAAGCCCTAAACCAGAAAATATATATATATTCATATATATATATATATATATATATATATATATATATATATATATATATATATATATATATATATATATATATATATATATATATATATATATGTCGTACCTAGTAGCCAGAACGCACTTCTCCGCCTACTATGCAAGGCCCGATTTGCCTAATAAGCCAAGTTTTCATGAATTAATTGTTTTTCGACTACCTAACCTACCTAACCTAACCTAACCTAACTTTTTCGGCTACCTAACCTAACCTAACCTATATAGATAGGTTAGGTTAGGTTAGGTAGGGTTGGTTAGGTTCGGTCATATATCTACGTTAATTTTAACTTCAATAAAAAAAAATTGACCTCATACATAATGAAATTGGTAGCTTTATCATTTCATAAGAAAAAAATTAGAGAAAATATATTAATTCATGAAAACTTGGCTTATTAGGCAAATCGGGCCTTGCATAGTAGGCGGAGAAGTGCGTTCTGGCTACTAGGTACGACATATATATATATATATATATATATATATATATATATATATATATATATATATATATATATATATATATATATATATTTATATATATATATATATATATATATATATTTATATATATATATATATATATATATATATATATATATATATATATATATATATATATATATATATATATATATAATATTTATTTATTTTAGAGTACCACCTCTGGCTGGAAGAAGGGGGACCCATAGCCTCGGAGGAAACCACACATAACGCATTGGAGGGAATGTAGGTCCCCTCCAATACAGTTTCTGTGTGTTTTTCTCCTACCACCCACTTCCCCTTTTTTTTTTTTTTCCTTTATTGTGTATTTAAAGGTTACAAAACATACAAGACAAATGCCTAAAGGTTATGGATCTCTTGAAGCTCCTCCGCTTCTGGACAGGAACCGAGGACGCAGCAAGCATTTCCCCTCTGGATCGCCACACTGAGACGCTGAAATAAAAAACTGGAAGCCCTTGGGTCTCTGGTGACGTCAATGAGCTTGGAACCCAATTCCTTGAGAAATCCCAAGGCACTCTTGCCCCAGGGGCCATGCGTCTCAGACGCTATGGGAACAAAGAGGTATTGACCTTCCAGTCGCCTGTACTTGAGTGATTTTGCTGTTTCCCTGTGGTTGGCCGCCCCACCTGCTTGATCAGCTCCGAAGTGTACATAGGTGTCAGCCAGGGTGGATATACATGTGTAGTCCCACGCCAACTGTCTACCCTCCTTCCATGAGTATATGGTGATGCCATCAGGGCGAAGTGTGGGGAAATCCGGGTTTTGGACCCCTAGGATGCGAGGTTCTCTCTCCGCTGGGCACCCAGCCGAGACGAGGCTTCTCTTGATGATGTCATTGACCTCGTTGTGTCTTGCATGCCAGCCCTTTGTGCTTCCGCAATGCAACCCATGCAGTCCGTATTGGTCTGCTTCCACCCTGTTGCAAATACACTTGTATTCAGTGTGAATTGGGGCACCAAGGCGGAGGGCCACTGCTACACGAAGGGATTCTGGATCTAGGCGCGTGCCCATTGCTGACATGGGTACTGCCAGGAGGAAGTCTCCTGCATGGGGGGCACGCACTGCTCTGAGGCGGGCTTTCTCCTTGTCTGATGTTGCGACGCTGAGCATGGCATCAGCTACTTTTTCCACTAGAGGGTGGTCCCAGCCGGACTGTTTGTGTTGTTTTGTTGGCTCTATAATGGTTGCTGGGGCTGCAAGAACATCCCACTGATTTGAACATTCAGTGAAAGCAGGATCGTGTATTCCTGCTGAATCTCTCAGGGTTGCAGGTAAAATATCTCTGACGAGGTCGTGCGATGCATGAGAGGAGGAAAGGAAGGCTGGTAGAGCAATTTGGGAGGCTGTGCGGACACCAAGGCCGCCGAGTCTTACAGGAAGGGTTGCTTGCTCCCACTGAGAGTCGTCCAATGGCAGGTTCAGGACTTTCACCAGCATGGACCTCAGAAGGGTGTCATACACATTTAACTTAGGGCTGCTGTAGGATGGAGAACATCTCAGAAAGTAGGTCAACTTAGGGAGAGACAGGCATCTTGTAAGGAGAAAGAGAGCATCATGGGCATCAATCTTGTCAATCCTGTCCTGCATTCTCTTTAGGTCAGTGATTTTTGCAACCAGGACCTCCTCGATTGCTCGTGGGCCAATGGGGGCACCCAGGAGAGTGCAGTCCGGTGGCTCGACAACGAGAATGTCTGGAAGAACATTTTGTATTTGCCCAGTGATGTCTGGATTGCGGGAGATTATTTCACATTTGGATGCATTGAGAATGAGGCCTAAGGCTGCTCCCTGCTCCTGGATTTTCCTTATATCCTCCAAAATGGTTTCTGGAGTTCCAGCGAGAGTGCCATCATCCAGGTACCAGATGTTTAGCTCGCTTGTCAGACTATCAGTGACCTCTTTGATAGCTAGGCAGAAAAGGAGGGGGGCTAAGGGGTCACCTTGTTGGACACCTTCACAGGAGTTTATTTCATGCTCCCCAAAAAGAAGCTTAGAGTCCCCACTGTAGCACGATCGGATGAATGGGTAAAGGGAACGGAAATGGTTGTGTACAGCCCTGAGGACAGCGTCTCGTCTGACTTGATTGAAGGCATTTTTGAAGTCAAGCTTTACTAGTGCCTTCTGGTCCGGGAGATCAACAATGTAAGCCCGCGCTGCATGTGCTGCAGCTTCACAACCTAGGGGAATCCCAAACCCGAGCTGACGAGGTTTCAGCAAGGTGGCTGCTTCCTGGCTGATAGATCTCACTGCAGCCTTAGCTACAAGGCGTCGGAGGGTGTTGCCAACGGCAATGGGCCTGATACCCCTATCCTTCTTCTTTAGAGCACAGAGTGCTGCTCCATAAAAGACAGGCCTGATGTCCTCAGGGATGCCGCCATCCAAACACATGTTGGAGAATCTGGTAAGTTCCACTAGAAGGTCCTTTGCAGCATCTCCAAGCACCGGGTTCAGCATTTGTTTGATGTGCTGGGGTCTTAGGCCTGTAAAGCCCCCTGCTGAACCTGTTGGGAAAGACATGGCTGCTTTGTACACCTCAGATTCTCGAACAGTCAAGGGCTGCTTCCTGGCTGATAGATCTCACTGCAGCCTTAGCTACAAGGCGTCGGAGGGTGTTGCCAACGGCAATGGGCCTGATACCCCTATCCTTCTTCTTTAGAGCACAGAGTGCTGCTCCATAAAAGACAGGCCTGATGTCCTCAGGGATGCCGCCATCCAAACACATGTTGGAGAATCTGGTAAGTTCCACTAGAAGGTCCTTTGCAGCATCTCCAAGCACCGGGTTCAGCATTTGTTTGATGTGCTGGGGTCTTAGGCCTGTAAAGCCCCCTGCTGAACCTGTTGGGAAAGACATGGCTGCTTTGTACACCTCAGATTCTCGAACAGTCAAGGGTTCTATGCCAGCATTGTTTTCCTGGGGATCCCTGCTGCTGTCGGGGGCTCTGGGTGGGTGTTTGTCTTGAAGAGCCTGTGCTGTCGTGGCGTTCCTGGGGGCAATAGTGTCATCGCTGGTCATGATTCTGATGGCACCTGTGGTATTGCCCTCTTCTATTTTCCTGGTGATCTGTGCTCTCATTTTGTGGTTCTCAGATGAGTTATTGGTGGTCGTCCTGCGGCTGGTGTTCTTGGCACGAGGGGGGAGGCGGACCAGGTTGTCTGCTCTGGGGAATTCATTAAGAGCCCTGATTACAGAGGTTGCTAATGACTTGTCTCTCCTGGGCGGTAATGCTAGGCATGCATTCCCAAATAAAAGGAGATTGTGCCACGATCCAGAGGTTCTGGGAGCATTGTTGACCTTTGTCAGCAGACTGGTGAGTTTGGCTGCTGCTTGATGACGGGCAGCCTTGGGGATGTGGGGCAAGGTCCTGGTGGACGTCGCTTTGATTGCTTCAAGCAGATTATCTGCTGAAATGAAGTTGAGGGAGGTATTGTTCCTCGCTCCTGCAGCAGGTTGTTCATCGTCACTGCCCCGGGGCAGGCGCCTGGACCCTAGACAACCACCTGAATTGAGAGAATGATAGCGGACAGTTCCATTTGAATTGAGACGATACCGTCTGTCACACACTTGACAGTTTCCTCTTGGGTGGCCATCTTCTTGGCTGGAAAGAGGCTGTGTGTCAGGTGCGACATGTGCCATGCCTAGATGTGATGACGCCTGGCTGCCCGCTGAGTGCACCCTCTCCTTCCCAGGTGGAGAGTAACACGGCAAGCATTACCCTCCTGGGGGAGTTGGGCATGGCCTGGGCACCGTGTGTGGGTAGGCTGTGTGTTGATGGGCGGCTGGCTGGGTCGGGCGCAGGTAGCGGGGTGGGAGAAGATGGCGGGCGGGGGTGGTGGAGGGGGGGGGGGGCACGCGAGGGAGGCCGCCGTCACACTTGTTACACACTATCAACACTCGGGGAAATCACTAGTGCACTTTGTTTTTAACACTACACTCACCGATTTGCTTATGAACGCACTAACTTTCCACTAACATCACTGTAGGCAGCTCGAGAGCCTCCCCCCATCACTCCCCCTTCCCCCCGTACCCCGCCTTGGGGGCTGGTGGGTGGCGGCACTGAGACGGCGGCGACCCTCCCCTCACCCTCACCCATACACTGTACCTGCCTCGCCATACACAAAGTTCAGACAACGCACCTTTCAACGTTCATAGTGTTGGAATGAAGGAGATACGGTTCTTCTTGTCACACCCAGGGCCTTCAGCAGGTATTCATACCTTCACAGGTCAAGTCTTGGCTGGCTCAGGCATCGTGATCCTCGTTGAAATTGGTTCAAGTGTAGGACCTTGCTCACCACGTGTCCGTCCCCCTCCTCCGTCCCTCCCTCCCTATATATATATATATATATATATATATAATATATATATATATATATATATATATATATATATATATATATATATATATATATATATATATATATATATATATATATATATATATATATATATACATATGTATATATATATATATATATATATATATATATATATATATATATATATATATATATATATATATATATATATATATATACATATGTATATATATATGTATATATGTATATATATATATATGTATATATGTATATGTATATATGTATATATGTATATATATATATATATATATATATATATATATATATATATATATATATATATATATAGTATATATGTATATATGTATATATGTATATATGTATATATGTATATATATATATATATATATGTATATATGTATATATGTATATATGTATATATGTATATATATATATATATATGTATATATGTATATATGTATATATGTATATATGTATATATGTATATATATATATATATATATATATATATATATATGTATATATGTATATATGTATATATGTATATATGTATATATATATATATATATATATATATATATATATATATATATATATATATATATATATATATATATATATATATATATATATATATATATATATATATATTAGTATATTTTGGTAGCAGTCTTTCCTGTAGACATATATTATTAAATATGACCGAAAAAGTAAGATTAATAATTCTAACACGAAATTTCTCAATCTTTCGTACATTACGCTTCACTGTTGGAGGTAAATCAAAAATCACTTCTCCAAAATTCATTTTTATTTCTAGTCTGACGCGACACGGGCGCGTTTCGTAAAACTTAATACATTTTCAAAGACTTCACAAATACACAACTGATTAGAACGTATCTCTGATTTTATATCTACATTTGAGTGAGGTGGGAAGGGTGATGTGGCATTAACACAAGACAGAACAGGAGAGGATATTAATAGGGTATTAAAAGTATCAACACAAGACAGAACAGAAACAATGGGTATTGAATAGAAGTGTTTGTAGAAAGCCTATTGGTCCATATTTCTTGATGCTTCTATATTGGAGCGGAGTCTTGAGGTGGGTAGAATATAGTTGTGCAATAATTGGCTGTTGATTGCTGGTGTTGACTTCTTGATGTGTAGTGCCTCGCAAACGTCAAGCCGCCTGCTATCGCTGTATCTATCGATGATTTCTGTGTTGTTTACTAGGATTTCTCTGGCGATGGTTTGGTTATGGGAAGAGATTATATGTTCCTTAATGGAGCCCTGTTGCTTATGCATCGTTAAACGCCTAGAAAGAGATGTTGTTGTCTTGCCTATATACTGGGTTTTTTGGAGCTTACAGTCCCCAAGTGGGCATTTGAAGGCATAGACGACATTAGTCTCTTTTAAAGCGTTCTGTTTTGTGTCTGGAGAGTTTCTCATGAGTAGGCTTGCCGTTTTTCTGGTTTTATAGTAAATCGTCAGTTGTATCCTCTGATTTTTGTCTGTAGGGATAACGTTTCTATTAACAATATCTTTCAGGACCCTTTCTTCCGTTTTATGAGCTGTGGAAAAGAAGTTCCTGTAAAATAGTCTAATAGGGGGTATAGGTGTTGTGTTAGTTGTCTCTTCAGAGGTTGCATGGCTTTTCACTTTCCTTCTTATGATGTCTTCGATGAAACCATTGGAGAAGCCGTTATTGACTAGGACCTGCCTTACCCTACAGAGATTCTTCGTCGACTTGCTTCCATTCTGAGCTGTGGCTGAGAGCACGGTCGACGTATGCGTTAACAACACTCCTCTTGTACCTGTCAGGGCAGTCGCTGTTGGCATTTAGGCACATTCCTATGTTTGTTTCCTTAGTGTAGACTGCAGTGTGGAAACCTCCGCCCTTTTCCATGACTGTTACATCTAGAAAAGGCAGCTTCCCATCCTTTTCCGTCTCGTAAGTGAAACGCAGCACGGAACTCTGCTCAAATGCCTCCTTCAGCTTCTGCAGATGTCTGACATCAGGTACCTGTGTAAAAATGTCGTCAACATACCTGCAGTATATGGCCGGTTTCAAGTTCATGTCGACTAAGACTTTTTGCTCGATGGTACCCATGTAGAAGTTTGCAAACAGGACACCTAGGGGAGAACCCATGGCGACCCCATCTACTTGCTTATACATGTGCCCATCCGGGCTCAAGAAGGGTGCCTCTTTAGTACAAGCTTGGAGTAGTTTCCTCAGAATACTTTCTGGCATGTCAAGAGGAGTACAGGCTGGATCACGATACACTCTGTCGGCTATCATTCCGATTGTCTCGTCCACAGGTACGTTGGTAAACAGCGATTCTACGTCCAACGAGGCTCTTATCCCTGTGGCCCGTGTGCCCCGCAGTAAGTCCACAAATTCCTTTGGAGACTTCAGGCTGAAGGCGCAAGGAACATAAGGAGTCAGCAGGCCGTTGAGTCGCTTTGCCAGTCTGTACGTGGGTGTGGGTATCTGGCTAATGATTGGCCGAAGTGGGTTTCCAGGCTTGTGCGTCTTGACATTTCCATACGCATATCCAGGTTTATATTCCCCAATGATCTTTGGCAGGTGGAGTCCGGATTTCTTGGCGTTTACAGTTTCGATCAGTTTGTTGACCTTTGCTTTTAATTCGGCTGTAGTGTCCTTCGTTACCCTTTGGAACTTAGTTTGGTCAGAGAGTATGATGTTCATTTTCGCCAGATATTCGTCTTTTTTAAGAATGACATATATTGGCGACTTGTCACCTCTCCTGACAACTATCTCCTTGTTCTCACGAAGGCTTTTAGCTGCCGCTTTAAGCTCGGGGGACAGTATGGTGCTTCTGTAGTTGCCTCGATTCTTTCCTCCTTCTGCAATAAGTTCTGCTTGTAAGGTATCTTTGGTAGTGACCTTCTTTTGTGTCTCGAGGTCGAATATGTCGTCCAACAGAATTTCCAACTCTACTTTCTGGGCCATTTCACTCGGTCTGGACATAACATGACAGTTTATGCCCAGATTTAGGAGAGTGACTTGGTCCTCAGTGAGGTTAATTCCTGCAAGGTTCAGGAAGCCATCTCTTGGTCGTGGAATTGCCATAGGTCCTCCATATAATGTTGTTAGTTTCTTGATAATCCTTGTTTCAGTGCTGAGACAGCCAATTATTGCACAACTATATTCTACCCACCTCAAGACTCCGCTCCAATATAGAAGCATCAAGAAATATGGACCAATAGGCTTTCTACAAACACTTCTATTCAATACCCATTGTTTCTGTTCTGTCTTGTGTTGATACTTTTAATACCCTATTAATATCCTCTCCTGTTCTGTCTTGTGTTAATGCCACATCACCCTTCCCACCTCACTCAAATGTAGATATAAAATCAGAGATACGTTCTAATCAGTTGTGTATTTGTGAAGTCTTTGAAAATGTAATAAGTTTTACGAAACGCGCCCGTGTCGCGTCAGACTAGAAATAAAAATGAATTTTGGAGAAGTGATTTTTGATTTACCTCCAACAGTGAAGCGTAATGTACGAAAGATTGAGAAAATTCGTGTTAGAATTATTAATCTTACTTTTTCGGTCATATTTAATAATATATATATATATATATATATATATAGAATAACCACATATGAAAAATAGAAAATGCTTAACGCGTTTTCGGCTAATTCGCCTTCATCAGAGCAAAGTAGAATGAGGAAAAGATTGCTGATCAGACCTTTATATCCGCCTGGGCAGATCACCTGACCACCAAAAATAAGTGGAGGAAAGGAATTATAAGAAAGAAGGTAACTGTAGAAGGCCTATTGGCCCATACAAGGCAGCTCCTATTAATATCTCCAAGTGCCATACGTGTTTAAATGATTGCTATATTGTTTTGACGTGCTATATTGAGGCTTAAATAGGGATCCAACTTGTACATACCGGGGCTCACATTAAGGCTGTTGTTACAATGTTTGATCAGGGCAGACTCGATCACGTTTCGTTCAACAAAATCCTTACTTTTAACAATACATTTTGCCCCTGTGATAGAATGATTACAAAAACTGGAATGTAAATACAATGCACTGGATTGCTGGGCTATACGAATAGCGTATGAATGCTGTTTTAAATTGTATTGGGCAACACCAATTGTATTAGTATTGAGCAACACCACTCATCCTGTGAGTGAACACACCATAATAGTGACCGTATTGGGCAGTGTCACTCTGACCCTCGTCACAGGTACGTGTTTCAAGCAGACCTTATATGCTTCAGCTGTCAGTTGAGCTATTCCCTGTGTGGGAGTTTTGTCGCTTAAGACCGTCTCCTGATGAATGTTTGCAAGGTCTACATTTCTTTTTTCCCAGTTGATCTTCTTATTGTTGAAATTGAATGAATTGAATACCCCTTCTCGCTTGTTGGGTCTCTTAGACCTACTACCGTTATTTATGCTAGTTCGCACTTCAGTGAGCTTATGGTCTGAGTATGTAGTATCTGAGATTGTAATGTCTCTGATTAGTTCATCATTGTTTGTGAATAACAAGTCTAGTGTGTTTTCGTTCCTAGATGGTTCTGTAATCTGTTGATTGAGCGAGAATTTGTCACATAATCTCAAAAGTTCTCTGACCTTTGGTTGGTTATTTCCCGGGTCATTCCCTGCTATGATATTTGTGTTTGTCATTCTCCATCTTAGACTTGGTAAATTTAAATCTCCAAGGAAGATAATATTTGGAGCTGGGCTTGCTAGATTATCATGGATGTAGTCTATTTTGTGTATCTGCTCTGTAAATTCCTCAACCGTAGTATCAGGCGGTTTATATATTATTAAAATATTAATTAAGTTTATTTTTCTACCTTAATTCCAAGTACCCCTACCACCTCATTAGTTGAGTTTAGTAGCTCTGTGCATACCTGGTCCACTTTAATATACAGACCTATTGCTCCATTTGTTTTCCATGCCTAGTTTCTTCCGAACCTGGTTTCTTACCACATCTATATAAATTATATTTTGGAATCCAGATTTCACTATCCATGTAATCTTTCGTATGGGTTTCCATGAATGCCCCAAATATTGACTTTGACTCTAATAGGAGGTCATGTATGAATTTATCTTTATTTCTTGATTTTGTCTTTAGGCCTTGTATGTTTGAAAATATGAATGATTGTCCATATTGTGTGTCACTTCTGGAAGGTTTTGGTAGTTCTTCCTCCTCTCTACCCTGACCCATTGTGTGCTGGTCTGGCAATGGTTTGTCCAGTTTTGGAAGTGGTACTGGGGAGTGTGGTAGTTTCTGTGTAGCTGGGGGTGTAGTATGTGCGGGCTTGATGACGAATCGTAGTCCAGTCTTGGGCATTTCCCCCTCTCCATCCGAACTCCTGCAACGTTTCTGCCAGTCTGTTCCTCCCTCTGTTTCTGTCTGCCTCTAAAAAATGTCCAGGGCTATTATATTGGACTTCCTCTCTTATATAGCGCTGTGTACCTCTGACGTGGAAATCAGGGCAATGAAGATCGTAGTATTTCCTCTCATTACCTGAGACTTTGCAAAACCTTAGGGTGGAAATATCTACACTTTGTACCAAAACGACATCTGCCTTTCCCTAACAAGTTTCGGCATTTTCGGGGATGCATGAATGAGCATTCCGTGCCTCTGGTCCCATATCTGCACTGTCCTTTTGCATAATATCTGCAAATATTTTCATCTGTGCTTGTATTCTTATTGTTTGTGCCCGTGCATGACTTGGCTACCTCTGTGTTTTTTGTTCTAACTTTCTCGTTTCTGCATTCTTTCTCGGTATTGCCCTTATCTTTCTCCTTGTTGCTTTCGTCTTTCTCATTTTTGTTCTCGTCCTTCTCAATCCAATTTCAACAATAAGAGGATCGACTGGAAAAAAAATAAATGTAGTCCTTGCAAACATTCAATGCTAGACGGTCTTAAGTGACAAAACTCCCACACAGGAAATAGCTCAATTGATAGCTGAAGATACAAGGTCTGCTTGAAGCACGTGCCTGTGAGGAGGGGGTCAGAAAGAGGACCACTCTAGAAAGAGAACGCAGACAACTGTACAGGAGAAGGAAAAAAATAACGGAAATGCTTAGGCAGACACGACTATCACAAGCAAGGAAAATAAACCTAAACAGGGAGATCGAAGAAATAGAACAAGCGTTGAAGCGATCATACGAGTCTGAGGAAATGGAATTGGAACAGAAAGCTATACAAGAGATAAAGAAAAATCCTAAATATTTTTTCACTTATGCAAAATCAAAATAAAAAACCTTGACCAGTATTGGACCATTAATTACAACTGAAGGTACGTACACAGAGGACAACAAAGAAATTAGTGAAATTCTAAGAAGCCAGTATGAGGCTATGTTTAGCATACCTATTAACAACATGAAAGTTGATGAACCAGATAGCTTCTTTATGAATGACATTCAAGCTGCAGATAATATAACGGATATTAACACGAACTCGGAAGACTTTGAAAGAGAAATTGACAATATGCCCATACATTCAGCTCCTGGGCCTGACTCATGGAATTCAATATTCATAAAGAAATGTAAAGTACCAGTAGTGCAAGCACTCAGCGTAATAAGGAGAAAAAGCCTGGATACAGGGGAGATACTAGCAGCACTTAAATCTGCAGATATAGCTCTGTTGCACAAGGGTGGTAGTAAAGCCTTGGCAAAAAATTATAGACCAGTTGCACTAACATCACCCATAATAAAAGTTTTTGAAAGAGTGATTAGCAATCAAATTTCTAGTTTTATGGAAAATAATGAGCTACACAACCCAGGACAACATATGGATTTCGAGCGGGAAGATCCTGTCTGTCACAGTTACTCAACCACTATGACAAAATCACAGAAACTCTCGAAGAAAAGCAAAATGCAGATGTTGTATACACAGACTTTGCAAAGGCATTCGACAAATGTGACCATGGAGTGATAGCTCACAAAATGAGGTCAATGGGAATAACTGGTAAAGTAGGACGCTGGATACTCAATTTCCTGTCGTACAGAACACAAAGAGTAACAGTCAGTCAAATAAAATCGAGTCCAAGTGCAGCTAAAAGTTCTGAACCTCAAGGTACAGTCCTTGCACAACTGCTGCTCCTTATTCTCATATTAGATATAGACAAAAATACAAGTCTCAGCTTCGTGACATCCTTTGCAGATGAGACAAAAATCAGCATGAAAATTACCTCTGCTTAAGACATTGAAAAACTACAAACAGACATTAACAAAGTTTTCGGTTGGGCAGCAAAAAATAACATGATGTTTAACGGTGTTAAATGCCAGGTACTCAGATACGGCAAAAATGAGGATCTGAAACATAATATAGGGTACAAAACACAATCGAATCTGCCCATAGTAAGAAAACAGCATGTCAAGGATTTGGGAATAGGGATGTCCGACTACCTAACGTTTAGGGAGCATAACCAAGCAAGGATTGCATCAGCCAGAGAAATGATAGGATGGATTACGAGAACCTTCAAGAATAGAGATCCCATCACAATGTTTGTACTCCTCAAATCACTTGTGTTGTCCCGTCTTGAGTCCTGCTCAGTACTCACTTCCCCGTTTCAGACCAGGAGAGATTGCTGAAATAGAGTAAATATAGAGAACATATACGGCACGCATAGACGAGATAAAGCACCTAAATTATTGGCATCGTCTCTAAGCTCCCCAAATATACTCACTAGAAAGGAGACAAGAGAGATACCAAATAATATACACATGGAAAATACTTGAGGGACAGGTCCCAAATCTGCACAGTAAAATAACAACGTATTGGAGTGAACAGTATGGAAAAAAATGCAGAATAGAACCAGTGAAGAGCAGAGGTGCCATAGGCAGAGGTACCATCAGAGAACACTGTATAAACATCAGAGACCACGGTTGTTCAACGTCCTCCCAGTGAGCATAAGAAATATTGCCGGAACAACCGTGGACATCTTCTAGAAAAAACTAGATTGTTTTCTTCAAGGAGTGCCGGACCAACCGGGCTGTGATGGGTATGTTGATCTGCGGGCCGCTCCAAGCAAGAGCCTGGTTGATCAAATTCTCCAAATTCTCACAAGTCAAGCCTGGCCTCGGGCCGGGCTTGAGGAGTCGAACTCCCAGAACTCCATCAAGCAGGTATCCTGTGAGGGAACACACTGTCAATTGTGACAGTATTGGGCAGCACCACGCATCCTCTGAGTGAACACACCACCATTGTGACAGTATTGGATAGCGCCACTCATCCTGTGAATGAACACACCGCCATAGTGACAGTATTGGGCAGCGCCACTCATCCTGTGAATGAACACACCGCCATAGTGACAGTATTGGGCAGCGCCACTCATCCTGTGAGTGAACACACTGCCATATTGACAGTATTGGGCAGCGCCACTCATCCTGTGAGTGGACACACCATCATAGTGACAGCATTTGGCAGCGCCACTCATCCTATGTGGGCACTCCCCGCCATAGTGACGGTAATGGGCAACGCCACTCATCCTGTGAGTGGACACACCGTCATAGTGACAGTACTGGGCAGCACCACCACTCATCCTGTAAGTGAACACACCGCCATAGTGACAGTATTGGGCAGCGCCACTCATCCTATAAGTGAACACACCGTATAGCAGCATGTTCAACACTCCTCAATACGAAGAAATCCCGCTGGGTTGTTCATCCTGTCAATTGTACCAGACACAGGTGGGACTTGCTTAACTTTCTCAAGTCAACGGCTCAACAAACAAGAAGATTAACATATGTCAACCCCTAAAATCTTACGTTATTTTGCGGGTGCAAAATGGGGGAATCTTTTAAGAACCGTATCAATATATGACAAATAGTGTTTTCCTAACCAGATTTTCCTGAAAGATGAGAGTAGTAAAGACTTGGTGAAGCAGACCTTTAGCTGGGACCCGGGAGAAGAAGGGGCAGGAGGTCAAGACTGGTGTGGCCTCGGGGGGAGTGACTGGGCATTCCACGCGGCGCCTGGTCCACGCTCGCCAACCCACCCATGATACCCCACCCCACCCGTGGGTACACCACCAGCTGTGGAACCGGGCCTTTCATCTTGGGCCACCAGCTGTGGGAGCGGGGCGTCTCATCTTGGGTCACCAGCTGTGGGAGTGAGGGCGTCGCTTCTTGGGCCACCAGCTGCTGGAGCGGGGCGTCTCATCTTGGGCCACCAGCTGTCGGAGTGAGGGCGTCTCATCTTGGGCCACCAGCTGTGGGAGTGAGGGCGTCTCATCTTGGGCCACCAGCTGTGGGAGTGAGGGCGTCTCATCTTGGGCCACCAGCTGTGGGAGTGAGGCATCTCATCTTGGGCCACCAGCTGTGGGAGTGGGGCGTCTCATCTTGGGCACCAGCTGTGGGAGTGGGGCGTCTCATCTTGGGCCACTAGCTGTGGGAGTGGAGCGTCTCATCTTGGGCCACCAGCTGTGGGAGTGGGGCGTCTCATCTTTGGCCACCAGCAGTGTGAGCGGGGCATCTCATCTTTGGCCATCAGCTGTGGGAGTGGGGCGTATCATCTTGGGCCACCTGCTGTGGGAGTGGGGCGTCTCATCTTGGGCACCAGCTGTGGGAGTGGGGCGTCTCATCTTGGGCCACTAGCTGTGGGAGTGGAGCGTCTCATCTTGGGCCACCAGCTGTGGGAGTGGGGCGTCTCATCTTTGGCCACCAGCAGTGTGAGCGGGGCATCTCATCTTTGGCCATCAGCTGTGGGAGTGGGGCGTATCATCTTGGGCCACCTGCTGTGGGAGTTAGGCGTCTCATCTGGGGCACCAGCTGTGGGAGTGGGGCGTCTCATCTTTGACCACCTACTGGGAGAGCGGGGCGTCTCATCTTGGGCCACCGGCTTTTTCTTCATTTGTGCGTTGAAAAACATTATCCTTAATTACAGTGTATGCTGCACCAGCCCTGCCATTGATAGGATTAGATGACCCATCAGTGTAGATTTGATCTAGCTCATTTCCGGCTACTTTATAAATTTCCTCGAGATAATTGTGCCTCATTTCTTGTCCTATCATGTTGGATTTTTTCGTTGCCATTTCATTGATGATAATCCTGCAAGCGTCATCTTTCCAGGGAGGTAACCTCTCTACAGGCATGAGCTCACGGACTTGCTCAAACAGGGGAAGTTCTTCGTGGTGATGAACTGATGATCTGTGATGTTATTTTTTGCTTCTCCTGTTTCCTCCAGTTAGCAGCACAGAACTCAATTTTTTTCTTGGCAATATCATTGTAATATGGATCTCTGGCTATCTTAATTGCAAGCGTAGCATTCAGTTCCTTAATTCTGCTTTTAATACTGGGGAGGGACTGCTCCTCTCATAGATTAGACGTTTTGGCAGTTCTTGGAACTCCAAGAATGATTGTCATGGCTTAATTTTGTATGCTTTCGAGCCTTTTCATGTCGTTTTGGTAGTAGGTGCACAAAACTTATGCGGCATAGTCTATGACGGAGCGCACATAGGCTGTGTACATCATTTTAAGCACGGCAATAGAGGCTCCATGTCCCATCCAGGTCTTAGCTTTCCTGAGTCGACTTTTGCATGTTGTTATGAGTTAGTTGAGCCCCTCTTTCTTACCCTTGTGAGAGCCGACAGTGACGACAAGGTACTGATAGTGGTCAATCCATTCAAGTGTTACACCATTAATTTGAAGTTCTTCATATTCTCCCCGCTTGTGATGAGAGTTTGCCTTTGTCTTGTTTATGGAGAGTGAAACCGAGTTCAACACATTTCCTCTAAAGGAGTTCAACGGACTGTTTAATTTTTCCCAAGGTGTACATCATCTGCATATCCCAATTGCTTTGGTCCTTCCGAAAAATCAATATTTGCAATGGTGTTCATAAGTACATTGAATAGTGGGGGCTTAAGACCCCGTCTTGGGGGTTGCGAGTTCCATACTCATTGTTCTTGAGACTGCTCCATTGAAGCAGACATTGGCCTTTCTCCCTGTGAGGTAGTCTACAACCCATTTCTTGAGTCTTCCCTTGACACCCATGCATGCAAGATCGTCAAGGATCACAGTCCCTTGTTCTTTGTCGAAAGCTCCTTTGATGTCAACAAATACAGAGTATTTGTATTTATAGCTACACAGCCATAATTATTTACTAATCTCACAGCTAGGTACAGAGTATCTAGCTGTGTCATTAGCCAAATAATTAACTATACAGTTTGCTGTGCTCCGTCCTTTATTACCAATCCATTGATCCCCTACCCTTGTCTGCCTATTTTGTGCAACAGTCGGTTTAGGATGATCCTTTCAAGCATCTTGCAAGTGCATGACATGAGACTGATAGATCTGTAATTACCAGGGTCATGACACTGAGAGGTAAACACTGTTAGGTATACACTGTGAGGTATACCCTGTGAGGTATACCCTGTGAGGTATACCCTGTGAGGTATACCCTGTGAGGTATACACTGTGAGGTATACACTGTGAGGTGTACACTGTGAGGTATACACTGTGAGGTATACACTGTGAGGTATACACTGTGAGGTAAATACTGTTAGGTATACACTGTGAGGTATACACTGTGAGGTATACACTGTGAGGTAAACACCGTGAGGTATACACTGTGAGGTATACACTGTGAAGTATACACTGTGAGGTAAACACTGTGAGGGAAACACTGTTAGGTATACACTGTGAGGTATACACTGGGAGGTATACACTCTGAGGTATACACTATGAGGTATACACTGTGAGGTATACACTGTGAGGTAAACTCTGTGAGGGAAACACTGTTAGGTATACACTGTGAGGTATACACTGTGAGGTATACACTGTGAGGTATACTCTGTGAGGTAAACACTGTGAGGTATACACTGTGAGGTATACACTGTGAGGTAAACACTGTGAGGAAAACACTGTGAGGTATACACTTTGAGGTAAACACTGTGAGGTAAACACTGAGTTATACACTGTGAGGTATACACTGTGAGGTAAACACTGTGAGGTATACACTGAGGTATACACTGTGAGGTATACACTGTGAGGTGTACACTGTGAGGTAAACACTGTGAGGTATACACTGTGAGGTAAACACTGTGAGGTAAACACTGAGGTAAACACTGAGGTAAACACTGTGAGGTATACTCTGTGAGGTAAACACTGTAAGGTAAACACTGTGAGGTAAAACACTGTGAGGTAAACACTGAGGTAAACACTGTGAGGTAAACACTGTGAGGTGTACACTGTGAGGTATACACTGTGAAGTATACACTGTGAGGTATACACTGTGAGGTAGACACTGTGAGGTATACACTGTGAGGTATACACTGTGAGGTGTACACTGTGAGGTATACACTGTGAAGTATACACTGTGAGGTAGACACTGTGAGGTAGACACTGTGAGGTATACACTGTGAGGTGTACACTGTGAGGTAAACACTGTGAAGTAAACACTGAGGTATACACTGTGAGGTAAACACTGTGAGGTATACACTGTGAGGAATACACTGAGGTACACACTGAGGTATACACTGAGGTAAACACTGTGAGATATACACTGAGGTAAACACTGAGGTATACACTGAGGTAAACACTGTGAGATATACACTGAGGTATACACTGTGAGGTAAACACTGTGAGATATACACTGAGGTATAGACTGTGATGTAAACACTGTGAGATATACACTGAGGTATACACTGTGAAGTATACACTGTGAGGTATACACTGTGAGGTAAACACTGTGAGGTAAACACTGTGAGGAATACCCTGTGAGGTAAACACTGAGAAATACGCTGAGGTAAACACTGTGAGGTAAACAGTGAGGTAAACACGGTGAGGTATACCCTGTGAGGTAAACACTGTGAGGTAAACACTGTGAGGTATACACTGTGAGGTAAACACTGTGAGGTAAACAATGTGAGGTATACCCTGTGAGGTAAACACTGTGAGGTAAACACTGAGATATACGCTGAGGTAAACACTGTGAGGTAAACACTGAGATATACGCTGAGGTAAACACTGTGAGGTAAACACTGTGAGGTATACCCTGTGAGGTAAACACTGTGAGGTATACACTGAGATATACACTGAGGTAAACACTGTGAGGTAAACACTGTGAGGTAAACACTGAGGTAAACACTGTGAGGTATACCCTGTGA
The DNA here is from genome assembly GCF_040958095.1 of Procambarus clarkii. Taxonomy (NCBI): domain Eukaryota; kingdom Metazoa; phylum Arthropoda; class Malacostraca; order Decapoda; family Cambaridae; genus Procambarus; species Procambarus clarkii. The sequence continues at coordinate 5,126,246 of NC_091167.1, read as the reverse complement.
GGTAAACACTGTGAGGTATACACTGAGATATACACTGAGGTAAACACTGTGAGGTAAACGCTGTGGGGTAAACACAGTGAGGTAAACACTGTGAGGTAAACACTGTGAGGTAAACACTGTGTGGTATACCCAGTGAGGTAAACACTGTGAGGTAAACACTGTGAGGTAAACACTGAGGTAAACACTGTGAGGTAAACACTGTGAGGTAAACACTGTAAGGTAAACACTGTGAGGTAAACACTGTGAGGTAAACACTGTTCGGTAAACACTGTGAGGTAAACACTGTAAGGTAAACACTGTGAGGTAAACACTGTGAGGTAAACACTGTGAGGTAAACACTGTGCGGTAAACACTGTGAGGTAAACACTGTGAGGTAAACACTGTGAGGTAAACACTGTGAGGTAAACACTGTGAGATAAACACTGTGAGGTAAACACTGTGAGGTAACACTGTGAGGTATACACTGTGAGGTAAACACTGTGAGGTAAATACTGTGAGGTATACACTGTGAGGTAAACACTGTGAGGTAAACACTGTGAGGCAAACACTGTGAGGTAAACACTGTGAGGTATACACTGTGAGGTAAACACTGTGAGGTAAACACTGTGAGGTATACACTCTGAGGTAAACACTCTGAGGTAAACACTGCGAGGTAAACACTGTGAGGTAAACACTGAGGTAAACACTGTGAGGTAAACACTGTGTGGTATACACTGTGAGGTAAACACTGTGAGGTAAACACTGTGTGGTATACACTGTGAGGTAAACACTGTGAGGTATACACTGTGAGGTATACACTGAGGTATACACTGTGAGGTATACACTGTGAGGTATACACTGTGAGGCAAACACTGTGAGGTATACACTGAGGTATACACTGTGAGGTATACACTGTGAGGTATACACTGTGAGGTAAACACTGTGAGGTATACACTGTGAGGTAAACACTGTGAGGTATACACTGTGAGGTATACACTGAGGTATACACTGCGAGGTATACACTGCGAGGTATACACTGTGAGGTAAACAATGTGAGGTAAACACTGTGAGGTATACACTGTGAGGTGTACACTGTGAGGTATACACTGTGAGGTATACACTGTGAGGTATACACTGTGAGGTAAACACTGTGAGGTAGACACTGTGAGGTATACACTGTGAGGTAAACACTGTGAGGTAAACACTGTGAGGTAAACACTGTGAGGTAAACACTGAGGTATACACTGTGAGGTAAACACTGTGAGGTATACACTGTGGGGTATACACTGATGTATACACAGTGCGGTAAACACTGTGAGGTATACACTGAGGTATACACTGAGGTAAACACTGTGAGATATACACTGTGAGGTATACACTGAGGTATACACTGAGGTATACACTGAGGTAAACACTGTGAGATATACACTGTGAGGTATACACTGAGGTATACACTGAGGTAAACACTGTGAGATATACACTGAGGTAAACACTGTGAGGTAAACACTGAGAGGTAAACACTGAGGTTTACACTGAGGTAAACACTGTGAGGTAAACACTGTGAGGTAAACACTGTGAGGTAAACACTGAGGTATACACTGAGGTAAACACTGTGAGATATACACTGAGGTATACACTGTGAGGTAAACACTGTGAGATATTTACTGAGGTATACACTGTGAGGTAAACACTGTGAGGTAGACACTGTGAGATAAACACTGTGAGGTAAACACTGTGAGGTAAACACTGTGAGGTAAACACTGTGAGGTGAACACTGTGAGGTATACCCTGTGAGGTAAACACTGTGAGGTAAACACTGAGATATACGCTGAGGTAAACACTGTGAGGTAAACACTGATGTAAACACTGTGAGGTAAACACTGACATATACGCTGAGGTAAACAATGTGAGGTAAACACTGATGTAAACACTGTGAGGTGAACACTGTGAGGTATACCCTGTGAGGTAAACACTGTGAGGTAAACACTGTGAGGTATACACTGTGAGGTGTACACTGTGAGGTGTACACTGTGAGGTATACACTGTGAGGTGTACACTGTGAGGTATACACTGTGAGGTATACACTGAGGTATACACTGTGCGGTAAACACTGTGAGGTAAACACTGAGATATACGCTGAGGTAAACACTGTGAGGTAAACACTGATGTAAACACTGTGAGGTGAACACTGTGAGGTAAACACTGTGAGGTATACACTGTGAGGTGTACACTGTGAGGTATACACTGTGAGGTATACACTGGGGTATACACTGTGCGGTAAACACTGTGAGGTAAACACTGAGATATACGCTGAGGTAAACACTGTGAGGTAAACACTGATGTAAACACTGTGAGGTGAACACTGTGAGGTAAACACTGTGAGGTATACACTGTGAGGTGTACACTGTGAGGAGTACACTGTGAGGAATACACTGTGAGGTGTACACTGTGAGGTATACACTGCGAGGTATACACTGTGAGGTATACACTGTGAGGTATACACTGAGTTATACACTGAGGTATACACTGAGGTAAACACTGTGAGATATACACTGAGGTATATACTGTGAGGTAAACACTGTGAGATATACACTGAGGTATTCACAGTGAGGTATACACTGTGAGGTAAACACTGTGAGGTAGACACTGTGAGGTAAACACTGTGAGGTATACCCTGTCAGGTAAACACTGTGAGGTATACACTGTGAGGTATACACTGAGGTATACACTGTGCGGTAAACACTGTGAGGTAGACACTGTGAGGTAAACACTTAGGTAAACACTGTGAGGTGAACACTGTGAGGTATACACTGAGGTATACACTGTGCGGTAAACACTGTGAGGGAAACACTGTGAGGTATACACTGTGAGGTAAACACTGTGAGGTAAACACTGTGAGGTAAACACTGTGAGGTATACACTGAGGTATACACTGTGAGGTATACACTGTGAGGTAAACAATGTGAGGTAAACACTGTGAGGTATACACTGTGAGGTGTACACTGTGAGGTATACACTGTGAGGTATACACTGAGGTATACACTGTGAGGTATACACTGTGAGGTAAACACTGTGAGGTAGACACTGTGAGGTATACACTGTGAGGTAAACACTGTGAGGTAAACACTGTGAGGTAAACACTGTGAGGTATACTCTGTGAGGTATACACTGTGAGGTGAACACTGTGAGGTATACACTGTGAGGTAAACACTGTGAGGTAAACACTGTGAGGTATACACTGTGAGGTAAACACTGTGAGGTATATACTGTGAGGTAAACACTGAGGTAAACACTGTGAGGTAAACACTGTGAGGTAAACACTGTGAGGTATACACTGTGAGGTATACACTGTGAGGTAAACACTGTGAGGTAAACACTGAGGTAAACACTGAGGTAAACACTGTGAGGTATACTCTGTGAGGTAAACACTGTAAGGTAAACACTGTGAGGTAAAACACTGTGAGGTAAACACTGAGGTAAACACTGTGAGGTAAACACTGTGAGGTATACAATGTAAGGTAAACACTGTGAGGTAAACACTGTGAGGTATACACTGTTAGGTAAACACTGTGAGGTAAACACTGTGAGGTAATCTCTGAGGTAAACACTGAGGTAAACACACACGGGATGAATGGGTGTAGCAGCCCCGGACTTCCGCTTCCGTCCTCCGTGTGCTGGTGTAGGTGGCGGGGAGGGTTGGGGTCGTACTACTAATACTACGTATTACAGGACATTTTTGGATGTGTGAGTTGAGTTTGGACTCTCAACTTGTGGATATGTCGATGTTCTAGATGTCAAGGAACTGTTTATTTTGTGGTGTATTAAGGATGACAACACTGAGAGGACATGATGCAGCAGGAGTGAGTGCACGGATGGTGTCCCGACCGTGCTGGCAGCTCCACCTGGAAACTTGACACTTGTCAACCATGAAAATCCTTCACTGGGTGGGATACTCGCCATGATTCACGGGAGTGTTGGAGCACCCACCACATCACCAGCACGGATGGTCAACACTCTCGTGCTCACTCTCAATAGGCATCGTGCTCCCTCCGTTGGGTGATCTTAGTGAAGTTCTTCCTTAACAATCTTAGAGATGAGGTGGCAACCCAATGCCACCAACATTATGAAGTCACTGCAGAAGATGACATCATCTTAGTGGTCAATGCAGAGACCACAAAGCTCCTTAACTGCCTCGTTAAGCAGTTCCAGTGATGCTTCACACACAAGCACCAGTTAAATTACCCAGACCTTGACTAAGGATGTAATTTTATTTTTCTTTGTTAAATAATATACAATATAAAGATCATATTTACATCAATTTAGAAGGGAAAATACGACATTTATATAGAGTTTGTATAATTCTCAGTAAACCAGTTTTTCATATCATCACAGTACATGAGCCGTAAACACCAGATGTAATACTTGATCCTTCCTAGCAAGACCTTCAATACTTTGTCCACTGAGTAACCTTCCAGCCTGCCTATCCACTGAGTAACCCTCCAGCCTGCCTATCGACTGAGTAACCCTCCAGCATGCCTATCCACTGAGTAACCCTCCAGGCTGACTTACCACTGAATAACCCTCCAGCCTGCCTATCCAATAAGTAACCCTCTAGCCTGCCTATCCACTGAGTAACCCTCCAGCCTGCCTATTCACTAAGTAACCTTCCAGCCTGCCTATCCACTAAGTAACCCTCCAACCTGCCTATTCACTGAGGAACCCTCCAGCCTGCCTATCCACTAAGTAACCCTCCAGCCTGCCTATCCATTAAGTAACCCTCCAGCCTGCCTATCCACTAAGTAATCTTCCAGCCTGCCTATCCACTAAGTAACCCTCCAACCTACCTATCCACTGAGTTACCCTCCAGCTTCCTATCCACTGAGTAACCCTCCAGCATGCCTATCCAGTGAGTAACCCTCCAGGCTGCCTATCCACTGAATAACCGTGCAGGCTGCCTGTCCACTGAGTAACTCTCCAGCCTGCTTATCCACGGAGTAACCCTCCAGCCTGCTTATCCACGGAGTAACCCTCCAGCCTGCCTATTATTATAGTTTTGTTGGTTGGTGTCGTTGTTGATCCTTCTCTACGGACAACTCAACCCACAACTCGGTAGAGTGTTTATACTTTACCAGGAGATCACCCTGGGCGCTTCTGGCTCTTAGAGAGGGGCTCAACGTCACACGTTTAGGGGATGCGGCTCCAATACTTAGCCTCGTTGTCACGTGCACACACCCACTCGAGCCACTGTGACTCCCCACTCTCTTCTTAGGTGATATGATCTCCTCAATCCCCTTTTGACTTATTAGTATTACCTTCTACCCTGTCCACAGCAGTGCTTCTTGGTTCTCTCTCTCTCTCTCTTCTTCTGTACTATTTCATGGGAAGCCTCACTAGGACAAGGGCAAACACCAGCAAATTGGAATACATTTACTGGACAAAGCACATATACAATACATACACATATATAATAATAATGAATCCTGTACTCTATACTATTACAATCAGATTGCTCTCCAACACCATCAGAACTCTATTATCAGTTTACCAAGTAGTATCCTATCTTCTGACTCACCACCTGATACTATCAACCTCCTCAAGTAGATCAAGTCTACATACACTGTTGCACTATCAGCAAGAGAATATATATATATATATATATATATATATATATATATATATATATATATATATATATATATATATATATATATATATATATATATATATATATATATATATAACTGAAAACTCACACCCCATAGTTGCATATTGTCCTGGGGACCATTCAGGCTTGTTCGCATATATATATATAAATATATATATATATATATATATATATATATATATATATATATATATATATATATATATATATATATATTTGGGGGCCTCGTAGCCTGGTGGATAGCGCGCAGGACTCGTAATTCTGTGGCGCGGGTTCGATTCCCGCACGAGGCAGAAACAAATGGGCAAAGTTTCTTTCACCCTGAATGCCCCTGTTACCTAGCAGTAAATAGGTACCTGGGAGTTAGTCAGCTGTCACGGGCTGCTTCCTGGGGGTGGAGGCCTGGTCGAGGACCGGGCCGCGGGGACACTAAAGCCCCGAAATCATCTCAAGATAACTCAAGATATATATATATATATATATATATATATATATATATATATATATATATATATATATATATATATATATATATATATATATATATATATATATATATATATATATATATATAAACTTGTACAAGGAAAACCAGCATGTGAATGCAATAACATATATCAGTATAAATGTTCCTTGATACACAACAATGATCAATCGATCACTCTATCAGTCCGAGAACACATACATCTGTAGGTAATCCAGCCTACGACTGTAACTCTAAACTTCAGTATAAAACACTCCTTGACATAAGAATTCAAACAATCACTCACCTCTCACTGCGTCTTGCACGCTAATGACAACCAAAAACTATCAACTCCCTACCAGTAATCCACCAGAACTTCCCTTCCACCTCTGGAAGTTCACTACCCTGATATCTTCAGGTTCTTCCGGGCTTAACTACCAGGATCCTCTGCAGCTCCTCCAGGCTGCTACCATGAAGTTTTCCTTGAGCAACTACGGTGCTTCACCGTTCTGCTAGGTTCCTCCACAGTTCTCTTGGCTGCTACACCATGAAGTTTCCTCGAGCAACTATGGTGCTTCACCACCTCTACAGAAGCACGTGACACTCCTCTTCACTGCTTCTCCTCACAGCTCGAGGTCCTCTCCTCCACTACCTTGGAGTCTCATCAATTACTTCACCTGTGCTGGCTTCGAAGTTCTCAGCAACTTCTTCCCCAAAGACAAACCACAGATTGTCTCGTCGAGGGCGCTCCTCCCTCTGACGGAGCTTGGTCAGGGCACTGCCACGGCCCACGATAATGTCTCTGGGCTTTTTAATAAACACTCCTCGTCGCCTAGGACTTGAGACCACACGTCCCCAGCTCGATTCCACAGCTGGTACGTCTGCACACTTCTCTTCTCTTCGAAATATATTACTAGGGGTTCCCTTCTGACGGGAGCTCAACGGAGCGCGGCTTTCCCTTTGCGATGTCTGGCCTCAAGTGAGGTGAAAGCCCTCCAGAAACGAGCCTCACGCCTCCAGCAAAATGTCCACATCTCCTAGCCAATCATTTATCTGTTTTCTTCTTCACTGCCCATAATCTTAAATTGTTCATCATATCCAACCAGCTATTTTACATATGTGTTATCACCTCTATATTTCTTTGACCTTCTGGTTAGATCAGGCTTGATAGAATAATTCTCAAAGGGGAGACTCGTTTTTCGGCTACCTGGGATCATAACACTATCCACTGAGTAACCCTCCAGCCTGCCTATCTACGGAGTAACCCTCCAGGCTGCCTTACCACTGAATAACACTCCAGGCTGCCTATCCACTAAGTAACCCTCCAGCCTGCCTATCCACTAAGTAACCTTCCAGCCTGCCTATCCACTAAGTAACCCTCCAACCTGCCTATCCACTGAGCAACCCTCCACCCTGCCTATCCACTAAGTAACCCTTCAACCTACCTATCCACTGAGTTACCCTCCAGCCTGCCTATCGACTGAGTAACCCTCCAGCATGCCTTTCCAATGAGTAACCCTCCAGGCTGGCTGTCCACTGAATAACCCTCCAGCCTGCCTATCCACTAAGTAACCCTCTAGCCTGCCTATCCACTGAGTAACCCTCCAGCCTGCTTATCCACGGAGTAACCCTCCAGCCTGCCTATCCACTGAGTAACTCTCTAGCCTGCCTGTCTACCGAGTAACCCTCCAGGCTGCCTTACCACTGAATAACACTCCAGGCTGCCTATCCACTAAGTAACCCTCCAACCTACCTATCCACTGAGTTACCCTCCAGCCTGCCTATCCACTAAGTAAACCTCCAACCTGCCTATCCACTTTGCAACCCTCCAGCCTGCCTATCCACTTGGTAACCCTCCAACCTGCCTTTCCTCTAAGTAACCCTCCAGCCTGCCTATCCATGAAGTAACCCTCCAGCCTGCCTATCCACATACACAAAGGGATGTAATTAAATGCAAAATAGCTGACGTCAGCACATAGCTGTAGGAAAGTTTTGGTGGCGTCCAAACGCAACACCAGCGAAAGATGAATTACAACTCCAATATGAAAGTTTTAGTTGAAGTAAGTTATTATGAGGCGACCCAGCCGTGGAGAGTGGCACAGTTGTGGTTGTGAATGTGAGCCACTTACCCCGGGGTTGTTAGAGGCGGTATTCGTGTGGTAATTAACCTTGCTCTAACATATCTGAGAGTGGAACTTTCTTTCCTTCTGTTAATCAAGTCAAAAACTCTAAATGATTTTCATGTTTGTTGTGTGTGAGGTAAGATGAGCCGTGCAGCAGGCGCCCCACAACTGTGGAATTGTTCTCATACACTCGCTCCTCACAGCGTTGCGGGACACCTCGTTATAATGACTCCCATGCAAGTCTTTATCTTTTGAAAAGGAAGCCTTTTCTTATAATATATTTTGTAATTATTTTCCAAATCATAAATTTTTAAAACATTATCTTAGTATTTTTATTCACTAATAAAAATCATTAAAACATACTTCACTAACAAAGTAAACATGCGTGTATATACAGTCAAACACCAAGTTACGAGGAATCTTAAATTTGTGAATAAAATTTATGATTTATGGCAGGAGTGGGATTGTCCAGGGGAGGTTGGCAACCACTGTCATAATAATGTTTTATTTACATGATGTAGACTCAAGCTACACAACTCATCCCTTATAAAACCCAAGCTATGAACTCCAAATAATATTCGTGTCTGTGAAAATGGTGAGAGAGAATTTGTTATCAGAGTTAATTTATCCAGTAAACACATTTCTTTCAGAGTAGAACTTTCAGAGTAAGTAATTATCAAAAGAAGGCACTAAACAACTTTCTGAGTAGAACTTTCAGAGTAGAACTTTTAGAGTAAAACTTTCAGAGTAGAACTAGCATCGTTGAGAGTATTGGGCGGTGTTGCCATGGGGAGATACGCAGCGGCTGGGGCTGCCAAGTGTGGGTTCACTCCAATACTGCGTGCTGGAGGTCACTGGCAGGGTGCAAGCTGGTCGTGGCCAGGCCGCGCCCTGCAGGTGTGCACGAGACGCAATACCACCCACGAATTCTTGCCTTATTGCAAAACTTCCAGGGAAGTTTTGTGTTGTGAAAATGTTACTAATATTGCAATATTTGGGCAGTGTGGAGTACCGTATAGTTGAGAAATATGTCATTATGACTCGTAATGTGCCTTTGCTCACGAATAATATTGGCCTGGTATTGGCTGTTTGGCAGCCGTGCGGAGCGGTTCTGTTTACATTCGCTCCTCAGTCTTGCCTGGACGTTTGGCGTGCACACAGCTGGTGGCGTTTTTTGTGGCCTCTGGCCTGGCGGGCCGGCGAGATGGCGTTGCCCATGCCGCTTATAAAGCGTGTGGATACGGTTGAGCTGGCCTTCTCTGGTCAGGTGAACTACTCATTGTTGGAGGTTGCTCTTCTGGATGTGCTGGGTCTCACCCTGCAGATGTGTGTGGTGTGCAGCTGGCTGGGGACCATCGGGCCTTGGTTAAGCTGACTGACGCTGTGGTGTACCGGGATATGGTCGACAAGTATGATGGGCGTACTGTACCTTTGCCTGGCGCGGCGGGTACGGTTTCTGTAACGGACTTGTGTGTTCCAGTGACTTTTGTGGTGGTGTGGGGGCTGCCGTTTGAGTTCCCAGAGAGCCTGCTCCGCCGGTTCTTAGGAGGATATGGGAGTGTTCTCGCCTGTCGGGCGAATGTGCTGAAGTCTGGCCGTCTTCGTGGCGTCCTGATGGGTATCCGCACGGTTACAATGAAGCTGAGGAAGACGATCCCGTCGTCGATGGTGCTGCTGGGGTTCAAGGTGCAGTGCTTTTATGCGGGACAAGAGTGCACATGTTTTCGGTGCGGTATGGCTGGACACCAGGCTGCTGGTTGCCGTAATGGCGCCGTTCGGTTGGTCAGTGTCTTCCGAGAAGAGGATTTTCCGCCTCTACATGGCCTTGTGGACCTGGGGGATGATCCTGCCGGGTTGAACCCTCCCCCTGCACCTACCAGTGATGATGGCGTTGTGGGTGCGGTGCGCCCCACTGGTGCTGATGTGTCGGGTCCGATGTCTGTGTACCGCCCTGGTGTGGGTGGTAGTGCGGTGGTTACGCATGTGGAGGTGCATCCGCCTCCGGTTGTCATAGCCGTCGATGTTGACGCTTCCGTGGGGCGTGGCCCTGTTTTGTCGCCGGTGGAGGATGTCGCACCAGATTCTGGTGCCCTTGGTGTGGAACCCTTGGAGGCAGATGAGTTCTTGGAAGGGGGTCGCCCCTCTCGTCGTCCTTCCACCACTGCTGTCCAGGGTCAACCTGGCTCTCAGACGAAGCGCCGGAAGACGAACAGGAGTGGTTGCTCCGGGGACCGAGGGACTTCGGTGCGGAGGTTAGAGTCTGATGCGAGTGTCGGTGATGGTGAGGGTATGGCGGTGTCTGTAGTAGACCCGTCGGTGCCGGGCGGTGGAGGGTGTGTTGTGGACCCTCCTGGTGATCTCGTATGTGGGTCCCCTCGGGTATGGAGCCCGGAGTGGGCGGTAGTGGATCCGGGGGACTGTGGCAGTGATGATCGCGGCCTTGTGATGAAGCTCCGGAAGGACTCTGGCCTCCCCCCCCCCTGTGGGGAGTCCCCCCCTGTGGGGAGTGCGTCTCCATCGCCTGGGAACCCGATGACGGCAGCTACTGCTTCCGTACACGGGATGTCGGCCGGACCGGTATGACGGTTTTGTGGTTAGATAGGGTTTATCTCTTTTCCCGATGGATCCTAAATTAACATGTGCTTCGCTAAATGTGAATGGTTTGCGTTCTGTGGCTGTGCAATTGGGCCTGGTGTCGATGCTGCGTGAGTGGAGGGTGGATGTATCTTTTGTGCAGGAGCACAATGTGCAGGAAGTGGGGTTGTTACATGTGTTGGCTGAGGGGTTTACGGTGGTGTTAAACCCTTCGCGTGGCTTGCGTGGAGGTACGTTGATCCTGCTTTCTAAGCGGGCCCTGATTTCCGTGCTTCACACGGAGATGGACGAAGGTGGTTGGGTGCTGTTAGTTCAGGTCTCCTTTTTGGGGTCTGAGGTCTCTCTCTTGAATGTGTACGCGCCATCTGGGGCGGTGCAGAGGCAGAACCAGGAGGTTTTCTTTTCCCGTGATGTGCTGCATTTTTTGCGGCACGATACGAGGGGGATGATTTTGGGGGGGGGGAATTTAATTGTATTACATCGCCGCGGGATAGCAATAGTCTTCGTCCGGCGAATATCTCGCCGGCTTTGACTGCTACCTTGAAGAGTTGCAGGTTTCGGGATGCGGCCGTGTTGCAAGGGGATCCTTTGGAGTACACTTTTATCTCGCGTGGGGCTTGCTCTTGCCTTGATCGTTTTTACGTGCCTACTGGGGGTGGTTCGGTTTTTTCGTTGCAGACGGTTCCCGTGGGGTTCTCGGACCATTGCATGGTGGTGCTGCAGGTGGGGATTCGCAGCCAGGTGCGGGTTGGCCGTGGCTGGTGGAAACTGAATTGTGAGTTGCTGAAATGCCCTGTTGTGTGTGCCCAGTTCTGGGCCAGGTGGGCTGTTTTGGTCGGAAGGGGACTTTTCCCTCGGTCCTGGAGTGGTGGGAGTGGGCTAAGGTGGAATGTCGGTCGTTTTTTCGGGTGGTGGCGAAGTGGGAGGCGTCGGGAAGGTTTGGTCTGTTGAGGGTCTTGCAGGCATGGTTATTTCGCCTGCATGGGTTGCTGAATCAGGGTTTAGATAGGTTTCGGTAGATCTGTGTAAGGATCTCATTTGTGGGCTGAAGGGGTACGTGTGCGGGCTGGGGTGGAGGAACGGTTGTGTGGTGAGAAGCTCTCGCAGTTGCGGAGGGAACGGGTGGGGCGTGCCTCTGTTTTGTTGGCAGGTCTTCATCGGCCGGACGGTTCGGTTTTGTCGGACACGGGGGCGATTTTGCATTATGTGCGTGGTGAATTGGAGTCTTTGTATGGGGTGGTTGCGGGGGATGAGGGGTTGATGGAGTCCTTCCTCCAACACTGTGCACCGGGGTTGTCGGGTATGGATTGTGTGGGTCTTGTGCTGGAGGAAAGCCCTTCGGAGCTTTGGGAGGTTGTGCGGTCCTTTCGTCGTGGTAAGGTTCCAGGGTCGGATGGGTTTCCGATGGAGTTCTATGTCGAGTTTTGGGATTTGCTTGGTGCCGATTTTTTGGAGGTGGTTCGGTTTTGTCTTCGGAGTTTGTCTCTGTCCGTTTCGCAAAATGATGGTCTTGTGCAGCTTCTTCCGAAGCCGGGGGACTTACGTTTTTTTGCAAATTGGCGGCCTATTACGTTGCTAAATGTGGATTACAAGATTATTTCCAAGTTGTTGGCTGGACGTTTGCGCTCGGTTGTGGGGTCGGTGATCTCTTGGGGTCAGTTTTGTGGCATTCCGGGTAGGTCGTTGGTGCAATGCAATTCCCTTTTTCGGGATTTGCTCCTCTATGTGAAGGAGTTTGGTGTTCCCGCGGCCATGATAAGCCTGGATTGGTCCAAGGCTATTGATCGCGTGCCAATTGGATTTGTTTTGCGGGTCCTGGAGAGGTTTGGTTTCCTGCCCCAGTTTGTGGGCTGGATACGGATGTTGTACGCTGGTTGTAGTAGTAGGGTGTGTGTCAATGGGTTCCTTAGTGCTCCCTTCGCTATTCGGCGTTCGGTTCGACAGGGGTGTCCTCTGTCGATGCTTCTATATATTCTGTTTCTGGAGCCCTTTGTTCGCGCAGTGCGTACTTGTCGTTCAGTTGTCTCACCGTGTTTGCCGAATAGCTTGTCACTCAAGATTTGTGGTTATGTGGACGACACGGTCTTGTTTGTTGCCTCTGAGGGTTCTGTACCTGCTGTTCAGGATTTGGTGCTTCAATTTGAGTCGGCTACAGGGGCTTTGGTCAATCGTGGAAAGTCTTGTCTTCTGGGGTTGGGCCTCTCGTTTGGTGTGGTCTGGTTCGTGGTTTCCGGTGGTTCAGTCCATTCGGGTTCTGGGAATTACGTGGTTCAGGTCGTCTGTGCAGTCTTTGGAGTTTAATTGGGAGGCAGTTTCGCGGGGGGTCTGTGGGGATGTTGTCGCAACGGGCCCTAACTATTTACCAGCGGGCGATTGTCGTGTCTTGTAAGGTTTTGTCGCGGGTCTGGTTTGTTGCGCAGTGTTTTCCGTTGGATCGGCGGAAGGCTCGTGCTCTGGAGGGTTTGGTGTATCGTTATGTGTGGTGTGGCCGGTATCATCCGGTTCGTCGATCTACGTTATGTCTTAAGGTGTCAGAAGGTGGAATTGGTATTCCTGATGTCTATATGAAGGCATTGGCTTTGTTTTGGGGGTCGGTTCGGAGGAATTTGGTGTTAGGGGGTGGGTTAAACTCCTTGGGGTTGTTTTACTGCTCTATGAGGTTTAGTTTTTTGCTTGATCTGGATCGTTGCTAGGAGGTGGCCATGTATACGCCTCCAGTGTATTTGTGGGTGGTTTTGATCCTTCGGGCGCTTTGTCGATTTCCTGGGTTTGTCTCTTATGGTTGTCGGGAGGTGTATGGGGCGCTTGCCTCTCGGGTGCCTCCCAGGGTCGAAAGTTTGTACCCTTGTTTCGACTGGGGGAATGTGTGGGAGGTTTGAGTAAGCCGTGTATTGCGCCACGGACGCGTGAGTTGGTTTTTCGATATTTGCATAAGTCTTTGGCTGCGAATGCGAGGCTCTTTATGTTGGGTTTGGTCGCCTCTGATAGTTGTGTTCATTGTGGGAGATGTGAGACTCAGTTGCACGTCTTTTATTTTTGTGTGCGGGTTCAGGGTTTGGTTGGGTGGTTGCGGGATGTCATTGCAGCCCTTTGAGGTCCTGGGGTGCAGGTCGACCTATTGCGGTTTTTGTTTTTTTCGTTCCCTCGGGGCTCCAGGCGGGTGCTTAACACGCTCGGGGTGTTGTTATCGGACTATATTTTTTGTTTATGGGTTGGTAGGATGGAGGGCTATGGGGTGGGGAGGATTTTGGGCTTTTTGAAAGGCCGTCTGTCTTATACTATGTGGTGGTTGCGTCGCTCCTTTCCTAGGGTTTTTCATGCTTGATTCACGGTCGAGTATGTCCGGGGTGCTGCGTTGGTGTAGGTGGTGGGTTCCTGTGGGTGTGGTTGTGTGTGTGTCTGTGCGTGTTCCTTTGGTTCGGTTCCCTCTGGTGGGTGGGGGTTTGGGGGGTCTGTGTTTGTTTGTCTTTGGGGTTTTGTGTGTACTGGGGTTTGCTTGGTTACCTTGTGTGGCAGGGTTTTGTTTGTGTGTGGGTGGGTATGGGTGTGCTGTGGTGTTGCATGGCATGTCTGTCTCTCTCCTGATGTGTCCGGTGCGTGGGTGTTTTTTCTGCTTGGTGGCTGGCCGTCCTCTGTCTGTGGGGGTCGGGTTTGTGTGCTGGGTGGCTGTGTTTGTTTCGTATGTGTTCCATTGTTGTGTGTTTTTTGTATGCATGTGTTCATTGTCATTTTGTCAAGCTGCCTTGTGTTAAGTGCTTTTCATTATAGTTCCTGTTGGCACGCCCCATATGGGTGGCATGTGTTGTTTGTTTGTGTGTTTATGCTTTTTTTTACACTTTGTTCTGTTATCTTTGTCATTTTACTGTGTTATATGTTCCAATGTCGGTTTGTACTATACCAATTCCTTTATTTTTTACTATGTTATTTTACTATGTAATGCTAATGTGTTCTGTTTCCTTTATTTTATGTATTGTGCTGTGTATTGCTTTGTTGTATTCCATTGTTATTTTCCTACATTTACTTACTATGTTGTATTTATAGTGTTATATTAACATGTTTGTTATTGTGTTCTCGTTTCTGTGGTGTGTTGTCTGCTGTTGTGTGGTGTGGCGCATGGTGCGTGTGTTGTCTGCTGTTGTGTGGTGTGGCGCATGGTGCGTGTGTTGTCTGCTGTTGTGTGGTGTGGCGCATGGTGCGTGTGTTTTGCGTTTGTGTTATTTTTGTATGTGTTTCTTTGTATGTGTATTCCTGTTTATAATTTACCCTTGGTTTATTGTGCTCCTTGTTCGCTTTTGTAATTACTAACGCTTTTGCCACGCCCCGTCTGGGTGGTGCTGCTTTTGTTTGTGTGTGTGTGTGTGTGTGTGTTCTTATGTGTTTTATGTTATTCTTTGTTTTCACTTTTGTATTGATCAGTGTTACTTGTTATCTGTGTTGTTGTTATTCTGTGTTCTTTGTTATTCTGTGCTTTCCTGTTTATATGGTTACTATACGCTGTACTTGCTCTGTTTAAAAAATAAAAAGAAAAAAAAAATTACATCTTCTCACAAACGAATTCACCTTAAAATACTCTAAATATTTTATTTAAATAGTAAAGTATTTTATTAAATACTAAAAATTGAAAAGTTTCAGAAAATGCCTTAAGTTTGATAGAGATTACAAAGTAATTAATATTAATTCTAGCATTTCATGAAAATGTTAATGAAATGTCTAAATAAATGTTTATGAATATAGCATTTAGGAAATTTAATTTGATAAATAAAACACTCAATTCGTATAATTGATGCTAAGAAAATCCTTTATAAAACTTGCAATAAATTGTTTGTGGGACAAAGTGACAAACATCTCCATGGGAGAATAAAAGAACATAAATACCACATAACGACAGGTCAAGAGTCCTGTATAATGTTGGTTGATTAAAGAGAGTTTTAAATTACCTTCAAATATTTATAGTTTTCAATATTTTTTTGAGAAACGAGGGATTAAACAGGTGTTGATGAGACAATACGTGCGTCATGAGGACACACAGACCGTTGTGGCAGATGTTTAGTAGTTGGTGTGAACGACGGAGGTTGAGAGTAAACTATAGGGCGAACACAGTTTAGTTTAAATTGGCAGGATATGGAAAAGTAACCATTGTTATTCTTCATAGATATTCTTCCGGATTATAAGTCAATACTGGAGTCCTTTTCCTAGTACCAAGATTACACTTGTCTCTACATCTGGCTAGAATTATTTTTTATATATGATAATTAATGATTGGCATTAATTAATGCCAATAAATAATTATTGCTTGGCATTAGGCATGCTTGTATTAATTTATATGAATTGATACACAACCTTGCTTCTGTTTGAGTTGGTGCCCCCTCCCCGCTCAGCTCGTTGTCGCCGTGTGGGGGCTTCGTGGGCGGCTGCCGGAGTGTGATGCTCCTTAGGACAGTCCTCTGTCCTTTTCTAGCCTTGTGCTCCTGCTGCCGTCCTCTCCAATTCTGCTGGGCACCTTTTTCTTTTCCTTCTGTTTCGTTTTTCTCCCCCCTCTTCTCCTATCTGCTTGCCGTTTCCTGCCGACCTTTTGCTCGTTCTGGTTCTTCCATGGCCTTCTTCTATTTTGACGCCCGGGTGCTTGAGGAGGCATACTCATGCACCCGTAGAACTGCAGTACCCGACGTCGAGAGCGAGGGGAACCTTTTATTGTCAATCCCCACTTCGTCACTGAACCCGATCTCGACGGACTGTCGGTTTCTTAAGGTGGCGTTTGTGGGGCGTATACTCACGACGCACCCCTAGGAGGCCCCGACAAGATCGGCGATAGCTTCTTGTTGGGTGTCCTGCCTCTAATTGTGGCTCCATGGTGGGTGTGGGGGCACATTCGTGAGTGAATTCTTCTTTTCGTCAAGATGATAACCCCTGTTTCGGCTGCTTCTGGCTTACCTTCTCAGGCTCGTGGGGTGGGCGACCAAGCCCCCGAGTCGGTCCGTATTGGAAGACCGGGCTCTGTAGCCTCCGCTGCATTGGGCCCCGACCTTGCTCCTCCTTTGGCCTCTCTGACTCCTTCCCCTGGCTCCCCTCCCTCCTCTGTGGTTGGGTCGAGCCCCAAGCCCCCAGTGGTGACTACCTCGTCCCCTGGCGCGGCTCCTTCTCTAGTTGTAACTACTGCGCCTTTTAACCCCTCTCTCTCTGGGGGTTCTCACCGCCGTCCTCGTCACGGCCGCCCTCGCTCGATTCCTTCCAGTTCTGCTACCTATCAAGCCATGTTTGGTCCCGCTTCGTGGGCCAAATATTTTGATCTCCTCCCTCTTGATTCTGCGCCTCCTGACGATTTCTCCCTTCATCGACATCTCATTGATTCCGTGGATGCCTCCATTACTTTCAACCCCACTCGTCTCGGTACACGTGTCGTTGCTGCTCCTTCTCAGGATGCTGCTTCCCGCTTGGCTGCCTTATCCTGCCTTGGCGAGACCCCCGTTCGGGTCTCGAAGAACGCTCAGTTGAATGCCAGTGTTGGCACTATTTTGCTCCCGCCCCATGTTGCAACCGGTGTTCGGGACCTGCGCGACTGCCACGACGATATTCGACATATCCTCGCTGCCCAGGGCCATTCTATTCTCCAGGTGGACACGTTTACTCGTCCCCCTCGTGGTAGTAGCCGTCAACCCCTCCGGGTTGTGAAGATTACCTTTGATGGTAGGACCCTTCCACCCTCTGTCATTCTTGCTGGTGCCAGGTGCTCTGTCCAGGAGTACATTCCTTCTCCTCGGCTCTGCAACAAGTGCTGGAGGTTTGGGCATGGTGCCCTCCGCTGCTCCGGGACTCTCTCTCTCTGTCCTTTGTGTGGTGGCGAAGGTCACTCTAAGTCGGAGTGCACTTCTCCCCAGGCTCGTTGCCTCAACTGCGGTGAGGCCCATCCTACCTTCTCCCGTGCGTGTGTCCATTACAAGCTTGAGGCAGCCGTCCTCAACCTGAAGCACCGGGAGCGTTTATCTTTTCCTGAGGCGAGGCGCCAGGTTCGCCGGCTCCCGCCTTATGCTAATATCTCTTATGCTCGCGTGTTGCGCTCTTCCTCTCCTCGTCCTTCCCGCCTTCCTCAGACTCACAACCGTTTCCGGGCCTTGGACCCTGATGCGCCCACTGCCCCCTCCTCTGTTCCTTTGGGTTCTCTCCCGAAGGATCCTCCTCCTGGTCCTTTGTCTGGGGTTCCCCTTCCTTCTACCCGGTCTGTCGTGTCTTCTGTGTCTTCTTCCTCGTCCCCCTCCGATCCTCCTTCCCATCCTCTTCCTCCATCTATCGGCTCTCCCCACCGCCTGTCGGTGCGGGCGGATGTCCATTGCTCTCCTAACGGCCGTCGTGTGTGCTCTCGTTCGGCTTCTCCTGTTGAGACACTGGAATCCGTTGCCCGGTACGTAGTTGCTGGGACACCGGTCTCTTTAAGTCAGAAGCGTAAGCCTGGCTCCTCTCCTTCCTCTTCCCCGGTGGGTAAGAAGGCTTCGCTTTCTTCCTCAGCTCCTCCTTCTGGCTCTGTTGCTCCTTCCCCTCCCGTTTCAGTGCTTGCGCCCCCTGTTCCTGCTATGGAGGTTTCTTTGGCCCCTGCTTCCCTTTCGGTTGCTGCTCTTGCTGGGGTGCGCTCCCCTCTTTCTACTCCCCCTCCTCCTGCTGCTGTCCTTGACGGCTCCTCTCCGTTGTCTCCTCCTCTTCCTCCTCCTCCTCCTCCTCCGGACCCTGCCCGCCCACCTCTGATCTGTTCTCCCGTTTCCTTCCCTCCGTCTTTGCTCAGTTTACCCATGCCCCCTAACCCTGACTTTGCTGACCCTGATCCCGACCCTGATATTCTTTAACGTGCTCTGTTGCTCTTTCGCCTTTGTTTCTTCCTTGTTCTCTGTTTTTGTCCTTTCTCTTCTCGTCGTTGTCCATTCTTCAATGGAACGTTCGAGGTTATTACGCCAATTTCCTCAAACTCCAACTTCTGATTTCGCGGTTTTCGCCCCTTTGTGTCTGTCTCCAGGAGCCAATGCTTGGTGCTCGTCCTGGTCGTTTTCGTGGCTATTCCTTTCTCTCCCCCCCCCCCCAGCCATTGCTGGGGCTTCTAATTCTTCTGCTCTCTTGGTTCGGGCTGATGTTCCCTTTGTTCCTTTACTTTTTCCTTCGCCTCTCCATTGTTCTGCTGCTCGTATCTTTGTGGGGAAATGGTACACAGTTTGTTCCATTTATCTCCCCCCGAGTGTCCCGCTCTCTCTTCCTGATTTGAAACACCTCCTGGACTCCTTGCCGGAGCCTGTGCTCCTGCTGGGTGACTTCAATTGTCGTCATTCTCTTTGGGGTGACGTTCTGACGAATACCCGGGGTCGCCTCCTTGAGCCGTTTCTCCTCTCTTCTTCCCTGTCTCTTCTGAATTCTGGTGAGCCCACTCATTTGGACTCTCGGACTCGCACCCTTTCTTGTCTTGATCTTTCTCTCTGCTCTTCTTCTCTTTACTTAAATTTCACGTGGCAGGTTCTTGATGACCTCCATGGAAGTGATCATTTCCCCATCCTTGTTTCCTTTTTCTCTTTTCGCCCTTCCCTCTCTTTCCCTAGGTGGCAGTTTGCTAAGGCAGACTGGACCCTATTTACCCTCAGTGCTGCTCTCCCTGACCTCTCCCTTCTGCCTCTCTCTCGCGCTCTCCTCCTTTTTCATGACACTGTCTTCAACGCTGCCCTCCGCTCTATTCCTCGCTCTTCCTCTCGGGGTCCACGGAAGTGCGTTCCCTGGTGGAATGTGGACTGTGCTCGGGCTGTCCGCTGTAAGCGTGCAGCCTGGAAGAGGCACCGCCGTAGGCAGACGACCGATTCTTTTCTTTTCTTTCGGAAAGCGAGTGCGGTGGCCCGTAGGGCCATCCGTACGGCTAAACGTGAATGTTGGGCATCTTATGTCTCAACAATTACGTCCGAGACCCCTCTGGCCCAGATCTGGAAGCGTATCCGCAAGATAGCGGGTAAGTTCGTTCCCGATGTTTCACCGATCCTTCACCTCCATGATACTCTTGTGGCGGACCCGTTGCAGGTCGCTTCCGAACTGGGTTCCCACTTTTCTTCTGTTAGCTCTGGTCTTCATCTTCCCCGATCTTTCCTTCTTCGTAAACCTGTCCTTGAGTCTCGTCCTTTAGATTTCTGCACTCATCTTCAGCTTCCCTATAATGATCCCTTCTCTCTCTCTGAACTTCGTTCTGCCCTGGCCCTCTGCGGTTCTACGGCGGCGGGCTCCGATGGTATTCATTATGAGATGCTTCGCCATCTCCCTCCGAGCACGTCTCAGTATTTACTGAGTATGTATAATCGGATCTGGGAGTCGTCGCCAGTCCCTGAGGACTGGCTCGATGCCGTTGTCCTCCCTGTTCGCAAACCGGGGTCTCTGGGTACTTCCCCTAAGGACTTTCGCCCTATTGCTCTCACAAGTTGTGTCTGCAAACTCTTTGAACGTATGGTTAACGTTCGTCTGATGTGGTTCCTGGAACACCATCACCTCCTCTCCCCTTCTCAATTTGGTTTCCGCAAGTGCCGCAGCACGACAGATGTCCTGGTGAACTTGGAGGTCTATATTCGTACTGCTTTTGCTGCGAAGACCTCCGTTGTTGCCGTCCTTTTTGACCTAGAAAAGGCTTACGACACCACTTGGCGTTATCATATCCTATCTCAACTTCATTCTTTTGGCCTTTGTGGTCATCTCCCTCTCTTTCTCCGCAGCTTCCTCTCTCGTCGTTCCTTTCGGGTGCGCCTTGGTACCGCTCTCTCTCCCTCTTTTCAGCAATACGAAGGTGTGCCCCAGGGTAGTGTTCTGAGCACTACTCTTTTTCTTGTTGCCCTCAATGGTCTTCTTTCCTCTCTTCCTTCTGGTGTCTTCTCCGCTCTCTATGTCGATGATCTTACCCTTTGTTGTCAGGGTGATGATTCGCCTCTCCTTCAACGCCGGCTTCAACTTGCAATTGATGCCGTGTCGTCTTGGGCCACAGGTCATGGCTTCAAGTTCTCTACTTCTAAGACTTGTGCCATGACTTTTACGCGGAAACGGGTTGTTCTTCGTCCCTCTTTGTCACTTTATGGTCATCCCCTTGAATACAAAGATTCCGCGAAGCTTTTGGGGTTATTCCTTGACACTCGTTTGTCTTGGTCTCCCCATATCTCTTACCTCCGTGTTGAGTGCTCTAAGGCCCTTACCCTCCTTCGGGTCTTGTCCCATACTTCTTGGGGGGCAGATAGGCGCACTCTCCTTGCTTTACATTCCTCTCTCGTCCTGTCTAAGCTCGATTATGGTTGCCCTGCTTACTCGTCTGCTTCTCCTTCTACTCTTCGCCGTCTTGATGCTTTGCACCATACTGGGTTGCGCCTCAGTTCTGGTGCCTTTCATTCGACTCCCATCCTTAGCTTATATGTTGACACTGGCTTCCTGTCTCTCCAGGACCGCCGTGATCGCTACTGTCTTCGCTATCTTGCGCGGTCCTTGCAACATCCTTCCTCTCGCCTCTGTCGTGCTTTAACTTTTACCCCTCCTGCGGTTCCTGTTCCTCTTCACCACCTCCCTCTTTCTGTCCGGTTATCTCGCCTACAGGATTCTCTCTCCGTTCGTATTTCTGATGTTTCTCCTCGTGTTGTTCCTTCTTTGCCCCCTTGGAGGGTCCCTCTTCCGCGGTTTTGTACTTCCTTGACCCGTATCACTAAAGCTTTTACCCCTCCTACGGTTCTAAAACGCCTTTTCCTCGAGCAATGTTCTTCTCACTCCCGCTCCGTTTCTGTCTTCACCGATGGGTCTAAGTCAGCGGACGGTGTTGGCTACTCTGTTGTGTTTCCTGATTGCACTTATATGTGTCGCTTGCCTCCGGAGACTAGCATCTTTACAGCGGAACTTTATGCTATTCTCTATGCTCTTCGTCTCCTGCTTTCTCGTTGTCAGTCTTCCTTTGTGGTTGTTGTTGACTCTCGTAGTGCCCTCATGGCTCTCGGGTCCTTTAATCCGGTTCATCCAGTAGTTGTCGAGATCCAGCATTGGCTGTTTCTCGTTCACAGTAAATTTAAGTCGGTTGAGTTTTGTTGGGTTCCCAGCCATATTGGTGTGTCTTTAAATGAGCGTGCGGATGCTGCCGCTAAGGAAGCTGTCCGCTCTTGTCCCATCTCTCGTAAAGGCATTCCGTATTCCGACTTTTACCCGGTTATCCATTCCTCAGTCCTTACCCGTTGGCAGGCTTCTTGGTTGTCTGTTACTGGTAACAAGCTACGTACTCTTAAATGTTGTGTTTCCTCGTGGCCGTCCTCCTTCCACCGTAACCGGCGGTGGGAAACAGCTCTGGCGAGGTTGCGTATTGGCCATACTCGCTTAACCCATGGTCACTTGATGGAGCGCCGCCCTGCTCCTTATTGTCCTAGTTGCGTTGTCCCTCTTACGGTCGTGCATGTCCTTCTTGAATGTCCTGACTTCTAGGACGAGCGTGTGTCTTGCTTTCCGACCGCCTCTCGCGGTCAACTGTCCCTCGATAGCATTCTTGGTGACTCGGATACTTTTGATATCGTTCGCCTTATGCGTTTTTGTTCTCATATTGGCATCCTTGGTGATATTTAGCGCCCTCTGATTATTTTGCGTATTTGGTGGTGCTACATAGCCTTCCCGGTTTGGTGCCTTCTTTTGATAATTACTTACTTACTTGAGTTGGTGTTCCATATGGTGCAGATAGGCAAGGACTAACAGTTCGCCGTGCCCCCCACAGAGGCTACGTGGTCACCACGCCCAAGCAATGGGTGGCAGGAACAACAGCCCAGCTGTGTGTGGTCGTGGACGACCCGTCAGCTCCAGCTGGGAAACTGACGGCAGCAGTCACCGCCTACGACTACCAGCAGCTGCCTGAGGAGCGGAACATCACCATCATTCCACAGACCACTCTAGACATTCCAGCAGGTTAGTACACCACGACGGACACTGGAGACAATCACCAAAGTCACATTTTTAAGTTGACAAACATGTCCTCGTGACGGGGCGTCTACTGGCCACTCTTGCTTCCACAAATCGACACCCTGTTGTTGATTAAATGTTATATACGCGTTACTCCCATATCAAGAATACAAAGTTTAAACACATAATAAATATATATATATATATATATATATATATATATATATATATATATATATATATATATATATATATATATATATATATATATATATATTATTAAATATGACCGAAAAAGTAAGATTAATAATTCTAACACGAATTTTCTCAATCTTTCGTACATTACGCTTCACTGTTGGAGGTAAATCAAAAATCACTTCTCCAAAATTCATTTTTATTTCTAGTCTGACGCGACACGGGCGCGTTTCGTAAAACTTATTACATTTTCAAAGACTTACTTACGAGACGGAAATTTTCACTTACATTTTCACTTACGAGACGGAAAAGGATGGGAAGCTGCCCTTTCTAGATGTAACAGTCATGGAAAAGAGCGGAGGTTTCCACACTGCAGTCTACACTAAGGAAACGAACATAGGAATGTGCCTAAATGCCAACAGCGACTGCCCAGACAGGTACAAGAGGAGTGTTGTTAACGAATATGTCGACCGTGCTCTCAGCCCCAGCTCAGAATGGAAGCAAGTCGACGAAGAACTCTGTAGGGTAAGGCAGGTCCTAGTCAACAACGGCTTCTCCAATGGTTTCGTCGAAGACATCATAAGAAGGAAAGTGAAACGCCATGCAACCTCTGAAGAGACAACTAATACAACACCTATACCCCCTATTAGACTATTTTACAGGAACTTCTTTTCTATAGCTCATAAAATGGAGGAAAGGGTCCTGAAAGATATTGTTAATAGAAACGTTATCCCTACAGACAAAAATCAGAGGATACAACTGACGATTTACTATAAAACCAGAAAAACGGCCAGCCTACTCATGAGAAACTCTCCAGACACAAAACAGAACGCTTTAAAAGAGACTAAAGTCGTCTATGCCTTCAAATGCCCTCTTGGATACTGTAAGCTCCAAAAAACCCAGTATATAGGCAAGACAACATCTCTTTCTAGGCGTTTAATGATGCGTAAGCAACAGGGCTCCATTAAGGAACATATAATCTCTTCCCACAACCAAACCATCGCCAGAGAAATCCTAGTAAACAACACAGAAATCATCGATAGATACAGCGATAGCAGGCGGCTTGACGTTTGCGAGGACACATCACATTTTGACACATCAAGAAGTCAACACCAGCAATCAACAGCCAATTAATGCACAACTATATTCTACCCACCTCAAGACTCCGCTTCAATATAGAAGCATCAAGAAATATGGACCAATAGGCTTTCTACAATCACTTCTATTCAATACCCATTGTTTCGTGTTCTGTCTTGTGTTGATGAAATTAATACCCTATTAATGCCACCTCTTGTTCTGTCTTGTGTTGATGAAATTAATACCCTATTAATGCCACCTCACCCCATCCACCTCACTCAAATGTAGATATAAACAAAATCGGAGATGCGAAAGTTCTATTCAGTTGTGTATTTGTAAACTAAAGTCTTTGAAAATGTAATAAGTTTTACGAAACGCGCTTGTGTCGCGTCAGACTAGAAATAAAAATGAATTTTGGAGAATTGATTTTTGATTTAACTCCAACTGTGAAAAGAAATGTACGAAAGATTGAGAAAATTCGTGTTAGAATTATTAATCTTACTTTTTCGGTCATATTTAATAATATATATCTACAGGAAAAACTGCTACCAAAATATACTAATATATATATATATATATATATATATATATGTCGTACCTAATAGCCAGAACTCACTTCTCAGCCTACTATTCAAGGCCCGATTTGCCTAATAAGCCAAGTTTTCATGAATTAATATATTTACTATAATTTTTTTCTTATGAAATGATAAAGCAACCCTTTTCTCTATGTATGAGGTCAATTTTTTTTTATTGGAGTAAAAATTAACGTAGATATATGACCGAACCTAACCAACCCTACCTAACCTAACCTAACCTATATTTATAGGTGAGGTTAGGTTAGGTAGCCAAAAAAAGCTAGGTTAGGTTAGGTTAGGTAGGTTAGGTAGACGAAAAAACATTAATTCATGAAAACTTGGCTTATTAGGCAAATCGGGCATTGAATAGTAGGCTGAGAAGTGCGTTCTGGCTATTAGGTACGACATATATATATATATATATATATATATATATATATATATATATATATATATATATATATATATATATATATATATATATATATATATATATATATATATATATATATATATATATATATATATATATATATATATAAACAACTAGAGTTACTGTTCCGTGTTCCAGGAAAGACAGGTTCGTGCTATGACGTGTCGGTGCCGAGTTCCTCGGGGTACACCCACTCACTACACGTGGCGGGCGTGGTGGGCGGCGCCAAGCTCAACCGCACCGTTTCTCTCACCCTCAAGAAGAGCAGCGACATCACCTTCGTCCAGACGGACAAGTACCTTTACGAGCCCAGCCAGAATGTCAAGTTCAGGATCCTCACTCTCTTAGGACCCTACCTCAGCGTCTCTACTGAGCCGGTGAGTTACCTCAGCGTCTCTACTGACCCGGTGAGTTACCTCAGCGTCTCTACTGAGCCGGTGAGTTACCTCAGCGTCTCTACTGACCCGGTGAGTTACCTCAGCGTCTCTAATGACCCGGTGAGTTACCTCAGCGTCTCTACTGACCCGGTGAGTTACCTCAGCGTCTCTACTGACCCGGTGAGTTACCTCAGCGTCTCTACTGACCCGGTGAGTTACCTCAGCGTCTCTACTGACCCGGTGAGTTACCTCAGCGTCTCTACTGACCCGGTGAGTTACCTCAGCGTCTCTACTGACCCGGTGAGTTACCTCAGCGTCTCTACTGACCCGGTGAGTTACCTCAGCGTCTCTACTGACCCGGTGAGTTACCTCAGCGTCTCTACTGACCCGGTGAGTTACCTCAGCGTCTCTACTGACCCGGTGAGTTACCTCAGCGTCTCTACTGACCCGGTGAGTTACCTCAGCGTCTCTGCTGACCCGGTGAGTTACCTCGGCGTCTCTACTGACCCGGTGAGTTACCTCGGCGTCTCTACTGACCCGGAGAGTTACCTCAACGTCTCTACTGACCCGGTGAGTTACTTCGGCGTCTCTACTGAGCCGGTGAGTTACCTCGGCGTCTCTACTGTCCCGGAGAGTTACCTCAGCGTCTCTACTGAGCCGGTGAGTTACCTCAGCGTCTCTACTGACCCGGTGAGTTACCTCAGCGTCTCTACTGAGCCGGTGAGTTACCTCAGCGTCTCTACTGACCCGGTGAGTTACCACAGCGTCTCTACTGACCCGGTGAGTTACCTCAGCGTCTCTACTGAGCCGGTGAGTTACCTCAGCGTCTCTACTGACCCGGTGAGTTACCTCAGCGTCTCTACTGACGCGTTGAGTTACCTCAGCGTCTCTACTGAGCCGGTGAGTTACCTCAGCGTCTCTACTGACCCGGTGAGTTACCTCAGCGTCTCTACTGACCCGGTGAGTTACCTCAGCGTCTCTACTGACCCGGTGAGTTACCTCAGCGTCTCTACTGACCCGGTGAGTTACCTCAGCGTCTCTACTGACCCGGTGAGTTACCTCAGCGTCTCTACTGACCCGGTGAGTTACCTCAGCGTCTCTACTGACCCGGTGAGTTACCTCAGCGTCTCTACTGACCCGGTGAGTTACCTCAGCGTCTCTGCTGACCCGGTGAGTTACCTCGGCGTCTCTACTGACCCGGTGAGTTACCTCGGCGTCTCTACTGACCCGGAGAGTTACCTCAACGTCTCTACTGACCCGGTGAGTTACTTCGGCGTCTCTACTGAGCCGGTGAGTTACCTCGGCGTCTCTACTGTCCCGGAGAGTTACCTCAGCGTCTCTACTGACCCGGTGAGTTACCTCAGCGTCTCTACTGACCCGGTGAGTTACCTCAGCGTCTCTACTGACCCGGTGAGTTACCTCAGCGTCTCTACTGACCCGGTGAGTTACCTCAGCGTCTCTACTGACCCGGTGAGTTACCTCAGCGTCTCTACTGACCCGGTGAGTTACCTCAGCGTCTCTGCTGACCCGGTGAGTTACCTCGGCGTCTCTACTGACCCGGTGAGTTACCTCGGCGTCTCTACTGACCCGGAGAGTTACCTCAACGTCTCTACTGACCCGGTGAGTTACTTCGGCGTCTCTACTGAGCCGGTGAGTTACCTCGGCGTCTCTACTGTCCCGGATGAGTTACCTCAGCGTCTCTACTGAGCCGGTGAGTTACCTCAGCGTCTCTACTGACCCGGTGAGTTACCTCAGCGTCTCTACTGAGCCGGTGAGTTACCTCAGCGTCTCTACTGACCCGGTGAGTTACCACAGCGTCTCTACTGACCCGGTGAGTTACCTCAGCGTCTCTACTGAGCCGGTGAGTTACCTCAGCGTCTCTACTGACCCGGTGAGTTACCTCAGCGTCTCTACTGACGCGTTGAGTTACCTCAGCGTCTCTACTGAGCCGGTGAGTTACCTCAGCGTCTCTACTGACCCGGTGAGTTACCTCAGCGTCTCTACTGACCCGGTGAGTTACCTCAGCGTCTCTACTGACCCGGCGAGTTACCTCAGCGTCTCTACTGACCCGGTGAGTTACCTCAGCGTCTCTACTGACCCGGTGAGTTACCTCAACGTCTCTACTGACCCGGCGAGTTACCTCAGCGTCTCTACTGACCCGGTGAGTTACCTCAGCGTCTCTACTGACCCGGTGAGTTACCTCAGCGTCTCTACTGACCCGGTGAGTTACCTCAGCGTCTCTACTGACCCGGTGAGTTACCTCAGCGTCTCTACTGACCCGGTGAGTTACCTCAGCGTCTCTACTGACCCGGTGAGTTACCTCAGCGTCTCTACTGACCCGGTGAGTTACCTCAGCGTCTCTACTGACCCGGTGAGTTACCTCAGCGTCTCTACTGACCCGGTGAGTTACCTCAGCGTCTCTACTGACCCGGTGAGTTACCTCAGCGTCTCTACTGACCCGGTGAGTTACCTCAGCGTCTCTACTGACCCGGTGAGTTACCTCAGCGTCTCTTACTGACCCGGTGAGTTACCTCAGCGTCTCTACTGACCCGGTGAGTTACCTCAGCGTCTCTACTGACCCGGTGAGTTACCTCAGCGTCTCTACTGACCCGGTGAGTTACCTCAGCGTCTCTACTGACCCGGTGAGTTACCTCAGCGTCTCTACTGACCCGGTGAGTTACCTCAGCGTCTCTACTGACCCGGTGAGTTACCTCAGCGTCTCTACTGACCCGGTGAGTTACCTCAGCGTCTCTACTGACCCGGTGAGTTACCTCAGCGTCTCTACTGACCCGGTGAGTTACCTCAGCGTCTCTACTGACCCGGTGAGTTACCTCAGCGTCTCTACTGACCCGGTGAGTTACCTCAGCGTCTCTACTGACCCGGTGAGTTACCTCAGCGTCTCTACTGACCCGGTGAGTTACCTCAGCGTCTCTACTGACCCGGTGAGTTACCTCAGCGTCTCTACTGACCCGGTGAGTTACCTCAGCGTCTCTACTGACCCGGTGAGTTACCTCAGCGTCTCTACTGACCCGGTGAGTTACCTCAGCGTCTCTACTGACCCGGTGAGTTACCTCAGCGTCTCTACTGACCCGGTGAGTTACCTCAGCGTCTCTACTGACCCGGTGAGTTACCTCAGCGTCTCTACTGACCCGGTGAGTTACCTCAGCGTCTCTACTGACCCGGTGAGTTACCTCAGCGTCTCTACTGACCCGGTGAGTTACCTCAGCGTCTCTACTGACCCGGTGAGTTACCTCAGCGTCTCTACTGACCCGGTGAGTTACCTCAGCGTCTCTACTGACCCGGTGAGTTACCTCAGCGTCTCTACTGACCCGGTGAGTTACCTCAGCGTCTCTACTGACCCGGTGAGTTACCTCAGCGTCTCTACTGACCCGGTGAGTTACCTCAGCGTCTCTACTGACCCGGTGAGTTACCTCAGCGTCTCTACTGACCCGGTGAGTTACCTCAGCGTCTCTACTGACCCGGTGAGTTACCTCAGCGTCTCTACTGACCCGGTGAGTTACCTCAGCGTCTCTACTGACCCGGTGAGTTACCTCAGCGTCTCTACTGACCCGGTGAGTTACCTCAGCGTCTCTACTGACCCGGTGAGTTACCTCAAGCGTCTCTACTGACCCGGTGAGTTACCTCAGCGTCTCTACTGACCCGGTGAGTTACCTCAGCGTCTCTACTGACCCGGTGAGTTACCTCAGCGTCTCTACTGACCCGGTGAGTTACCTCAGCGTCTCTACTGACCCGGTGAGTTACCTCAGCGTCTCTACTGACCCGGTGAGTTACCTCAGCGTCTCTACTGACCCGGTGAGTTACCTCAGCGTCTCTACTGACCCGGTGAGTTACCTCAGCGTCTCTACTGACCCGGTGAGTTACCTCAGCGTCTCTACTGACCCGGTGAGTTACCTCAGCGTCTCTACTGACCCGGTGAGTTACCTCAGCGTCTCTACTGACCCGGTGAGTTACCTCAGCGTCTCTACTGACCCGGTGAGTTACCTCAGCGTCTCTACTGACCCGGTGAGTTACCTCAGCGTCTCTACTGACCCGGTGAGTTACCTCAGCGTCTCTACTGACCCGGTGAGTTACCTCAGCGTCTCTACTGACCCGGTGAGTTACCTCAGCGTCTCTACTGACCCGGTGAGTTACCTCAGCGTCTCTACTGACCCGGTGAGTTACCTCAGCGTCTCTACTGACCCGGTGAGTTACCTCAGCGTCTCTACTGACCCGGTGAGTTACCTCAGCGTCTCTACTGACCCGGTGAGTTACCTCAGCGTCTCTACTGACCCGGTGAGTTACCTCAGCGTCTCTACTGACCCGGTGAGTTACCTCAGCGTCTCTACTGACCCGGTGAGTTACCTCAGCGTCTCTACTGACCCGGTGAGTTACCTCAGCGTCTCTACTGACCCGGTGAGTTACCTCAGCGTCTCTACTGACCCGGTGAGTTACCTCAGCGTCTCTACTGACCCGGTGAGTTACCTCAGCGTCTCTACTGACCCGGTGAGTTACCTCAGCGTCTCTACTGACCCGGTGAGTTACCTCAGCGTCTCTACTGACCCGGTGAGTTACCTCAGCGTCTCTACTGACCCGGTGAGTTACCTCAGCGTCTCTACTGACCCGGTGAGTTACCTCAGGCGTCTCTACTGACCCGGTGAGTTACCTCAGCGTCTCTACTGACCCGGGTGAGTTACCTCAGCGTCTCTACTGACCCGGTGAGTTACCTCAGCGTCTCTACTGACCCGGTGAGTTACCTCAGCGTCTTTACTGACCCGGTGAGTTACCTCAGCGTCTCTACTGACCCGGTGAGTTACCTCAGCGTCTCTAATGACCCGGTGAGTTACCTCAGCGTCTCTACTGACCCGGTGAGTTACCTCAGTGTCTCTTCTGACCCGGTGAGTTACCTCAGCGTCTCTACTGACCCGGTGAGTTACCTCAGCGTCTCTACTGACCCGGTGAGTTACCTCAGCGTCTCTACTGACCCGGTGAGTTACCTCAGCGTCTCTAATGACCCGGTGAGTTACCTCAGCGTCTCTACTGACCCGGTGAGTTACCTCAGCGTCTCTTCTGACCCGGTGAGTTACCTCAGCGTCTCTACTGACCCGGTGAGTTACCTCAGCGTCTCTACTGACCCGGTGAGTTACCTCAGCGTCTCTACTGACCCGGTGAGTTACCTCAGCGTCTCTACTGACCCGGTGAGTTACCTCAGCGTCTCTACTGACCCGGTGAGTTACCTCAGCGTCTCTACTGACCCGGTGAGTTACCTCAGCGTCTCTACTGACCCGGTGAGTTACCTCAGCGTCTCTACTGACCCGGTGAGTTACCTCAGCGTCTCTACTGACCCGGTGAGATACCTCAGCGTCTCTACTGACCCGGTGAGTTACCTCAGCGTCTCTACTGACCCGGTGAGTTACCTCAGCGTCTCTACTGACCCGGTGAGTTACCTCAGCGTCTCTACTGACCCGGTGAGTTACCTCAGCGTCTCTACTGACCCGGTGAGTTACCTCAGCGTCTCTACTGACCCGGTTAGTTACCTCAGCGTCTCTACTGACCCGGTTAGTTACCTCAACCTCTATACTGACCCGGTGAGTTACCTCAGCGTCTCTACTGACCCGGTGAGTTACCTCAACGTCTCTACTGACCCGGTGAGTTACCTCAACGTCTCTACTGACCCAGTGAGTTACCTGAACGTCTCTACTGACCCCGTGAGTTACATCAACGTCTCTACTGACCCGGTGAGTTACCTCAACGTCTCTACTGACCCAGTGAGTTACCTCAACGTCTCTACTGACCCGGTGAGTTACCTCAACATCTCTACTGACCCAGTGAGTTACCTCAACGTCTCTACTGACCCAGTGAGTTACCTCAACGTCTCTACTGACCCAGTGAGTTACCTCAGCGTCTCTACTGACCCGGTGAGTTACCTCAGCGTCTCTACTGACCCGGTGAGTTACCTCAGCGTTTCTACTGACCCGGTGAGTTACCTCAGCGTCTCTACTGACCCGGTGAGTTACCTCAGCGTCTCTACTGACCCGGTGAGTTACCTCAGCGTCTCTACTGACCCGGTGTGTTACCTCAGCGTCTCTACTGACCCGGTGAGTTACCTCAACGTCTCTACTGACCAGTTCCGTGGGATCCATTTCTTACAAGCTTTCTAAATGGCTCACCAAAATCTTGTCCCCATTGTTAGGAACTATTTCCTCTTCTCATTTGACTAATTCTCTTGAATTAGTTAACAAATTTAATAGTATTCCTGTCACTCCTGATGAAAAGTTAATCAGTTTTGACGTTTGTTCCTTGTTTACAAAGGTACCGGGTGATGATATTCTTGATTATCTTGCTCGTGAACTAATGAATCATATTTTACCTCTTTATGCTGATAAAGAGGTCAATCTTGTTAAGTTGTGCATTAAAGAATGTAAATTTACCTTTAATAATGAGTATTATTTACAGACTTTTGGAGTGGCAATGGGGAATCCTTTATCGCCTTTGCTTTCAAACTTGTACATGGAATTCTTCGAAAAGAAATGTCTCAAAAATTACCCCTGGAGTCATTCCATGGTTTAGATATGTTGATGATATTTTGTGTATATGGCCTACAGATGTAAACACAGACGAATTTGTAGCCAAACTTAATGATCAAGTCACCGCTGTAAAATTTACTATGGAGACTGAAATTGATAAATGTTTGCCATTCCTAGATGTACTTATTCATAGGGAAGATTTTTCACTAAAGTTTAGTATCTACAGAAAACCTACGAATAATTTATGTTCATTATTTTTCAGGGTATAGATACAATGTGAAAAAAATCAATTTTTCTTCAATGTATCTAAGAGCTCTTCGAGTTGTGAGTCCAGAATTCTTAGATGAAGAGTTTAAGAATATTGATTCGATTGGTCTCAAGCTTTGTTACCAACTGAGTTTTTTGGAAGTTTGCCGTAGCAGAGCACGCTGTACATATTATAATAATATATGCAGTAAAAAAATCGCCTAAAGAATGAGTTATGTTTACCATATTTCTCTGGGTTTGAGAATATTGTCAAGGCCTTGAAACTTTTTGATATACATGTATTGTTTAGCTACGAAAATACTGTTGGTAAGCTATTAGTTAGAAACAGCCCTCGTAGTGATAATTGTGTCATTTATAAAATACATTGTAAAGACTGTAATAAGTTCTATGTTGGGCAAACATCTATTGATTTGAAATGCGGAATTTCACAATATAAATACTCTTTTAGACATGACCAATTGTCTAATGCTTTGTTTGTTCATCTGTCAGAAGATGCTCACCAAATTGATTGGGAGATGGCTTCTTCAATAATGAATTGTAAACACCTATAACAGGAACATAATTGAATCTGCTTTGACACAGATTACAAAAGAAAGTAATTTGAACATTAGCAGTGGTTTATATAACTTAAATCCATTTTTGATAGATCAATTAAAGGGCGATTTGAGTAGGATCATTGATACACATTTGTCTCACTAATTAATTTTAAATATTTACTATCTTATGCTATTATTATCCATGTGTGGGTCTGTTGGTGGGTATAAATAGGAGCTGCCTCGTATGGGCCAATAGGCCTTCTGCAGTTCTTATGCGGCTCATATTTGTGTCCACCTAATTCCCATTCATTTGTCATTGTACCTCACCTCACTCCACCACTCTCTCCTGCCTATATATGTCCAATACTTGACCTGTAAATCACTCCTTCTGAAGATGTATTAATACGAAAGTACTTAAGGAAATTCCTGTTTCAATTCTTCTTCTGTTGTCTGGAGAGAGAGAGGGAGAGAGAGAGGGAGAGAGAGAGAGAGAGAGAGAGAGGAGAGAGAGAGAGAGAGGAGAGAGGGAGAGAGAGGAGAGAGGGAGAGAGAGGAGAGAGGGAGAGAGAGGAGAGAGGGAGAGAGAGGAGAGAGGGAGAGAGAGGAGAGAGGGAGAGAGAGGAGAGAGGGAGAGAGAGGAGAGAGAGAGAGAGAGGAGAGAGAGAGAGAGAGGAGAGAGAGAGAGAGAGGAGAGAGAGAGAGAGAGGAGAGAGAGAGAGAGAGAGAGAGAGAGGAGAGAGAGAGAGAGAGAGAGGAGAGAGAGAGAGAGAGAGAGAGAGAGAGAGAGAGAGAGAGAGAGAGAGAGAGAGAGAGAGAGAGAGAGAGAGAGAGAGAGAGAGAGAGAGAGAGAGAGAGAGAGAGAGAGAGAGAGAGAGAGAGAGAGAGAGAGATAACTCAATCCATTTTAACCAGTATCTCTCATAATTTTACTAAGTAGTGAGTGAAGGGCTAAATGTTTGACTACTGCATGAGGTCTGACAAGTAATGTGTTGGTGTCCCCGGCAGTACCCGGAGGTCTGGGTGCAGACGCCGGCCGGCACCCGCGTCGCCCAGTGGAAGAACGTCGACAACACCGCCGGCCTCGTCCACCTCGACTTCGACCTCGCTGACGAGCCCGAGAAGGTGAGACACACTTGTGGTAATAGAGGATAGGAACACGAGACGAAAATACAACACACAATAAAATAATATAATTCTGGTGAGTATGTTTACACAAAGAGAAAAATACTATTGTAATAAACCTCACTTCTCACAGTGGAACGTTATTGTGGTCTGGTTAAGTAGGACTGGCCTTATTGGTGCTTACTTGACGTGGTGTGGGGCTCTGGTGCACAGTCCTGGGGGCTCTGGTACACCGTCCTGGGGGCTCTGGTACACCGCCCTGGGGGCTCTGGTGCACCGTCCTGGGGGCTCTGGTGCACCGCCCTGGGGGCTCTGGTGCACCGTCTTGTGGGCTCTGGTGCACCGTCCTGGGGGCTCTGGTGCTCCGTCCTGGGGGCTCTGGTGCACTGTCCTGGGGACTCTGGTGCACCGTCCTGGGGACTCTGGTGCACCGTCCTGGCGGCTTAGGTGCACGGTCCTTGGGGCTCTGGTACACCGTCTTGGGGGCTCTGGTACACCGTCCTGGGGGCTCTGGTACACGGTCCTGAGGGCTCTGGTGCACCGTCCTGGCGGCTTAGGTGCACCGTCCTGGGGGCTCTGGTACACCGTCCTGGGGGCTCTGGTACACCGTCCTGGGGGCTTAGGTGCAACGTCTTGGGGGCTCTGGTGCACCGTCTTGGGGGTTCTGGTACACCGTTCTGGGGGCTCTGGTACACCGTCCTGGGGGCTCTGGTACACCGTCCTGGGGGCTCTGGTACACCGTCCTGGGGGCTCTGGTGCACCGTTCTGGGGGCTCTGGTACACCGTCCTGGGGGCTCTGGTACACCGTCCTGGGGGCTCTGGTACACCGTCCTGGGGGCTCTGGTACACCGTCCTTGGGGCTCTGGTACACCGTCCTGGGGGCTCTGGTACACCGTCCTGGGGGCTCTGGTACACCGTCCTGGGGGCTCTGGTGCACCGTTCTGGTGGCTCTGGTACACCGTCCTGGGGGCTCTGGTACACCGTCCTGGGGGCTCTGGTACACCGTCCTGGGGGCTCTGGTGCACCGTTCTGGGGGCTCTGGTACACCGTTTTGGGGGCTCTGGTGCACCGTCCTGGGGGCTCTGGTACACCATCCTGGGGGCTCTGGTACACCGTCCTTGGGGCTCTGGTACACCGTCCTGTGGGCTCTGGTACACCGTTTTGGGGGCTCTGGTGCACCGTCCTGGGGGCTCTGGTACACCGTCCTGGGGGCTCTGGTACACCGTCCTGGGGGCTCTGGTACACCGTCCTGGGGGCTCTGGTACACCGTCCTGGGGGCTCTGGTCTATCGTCCTGGGGGCTCTGGTACACCGCCCTGGGGGCTCTGGTACACCGTCCTGGGGGCTCTGGTATACCGTCCTGGAGGCTCTGGTACACCGTCCTGGGGGTTCTGGTACACCGCCCTGGGGGCTCTGGTACACCGTCCAGGGGGCTCTGGTCTATCGTCCTGGGGGCTCTGGTACACCGTCCTGGGGGCTCTGGTGCACCGTCCTGGGGGCTCTGGTGCACCGTCCTGGGGGCTCTGGTGCACCGTCCTGGGGGCTCTGGTGCACCGTCCTGGGGGCTCTGGTGCACCGTCCTGGGGGCTCTGGTACAGCGTCCTGGGGGCTCTGGTGAGAGGCTCTGGTACACCGTCCTGGTGGCTCTGGTACACCGTCCTGGGGGCTCTGGTGCATCGTCCTGGGGGCTCTGGTGAGGGGCTCTGATACACCGTCATGGGGGCTCTGGTGCAGAGTCCTGGGGGCTCTGGTGAGGGGCTCTGATACACCGTCCTGGGGGCTCTGGTACACCGCCCTGGGGGCTCTGGTGCATCGTCCTGGGAGCTCTGGTGCACCGTCCTGGGGGCTCTGGTGCACAGTCCTGGGGGCTCTGGTGAGGGGCTCTGGTGCACCGTCCTGGGGGCTTTGGTGCACCGTCCTGGGGGCTCTGGTGCACCGTCCTGGGGGCTCTGGTGCACCGGCCGTCCTGGGGGCTATTGTACACCATCCTGGGGGCTCTGGTGCACCGTCTTGGGGGCTCTGGTGCACCGTCCTGTGGGCTCTGGTGCACCGTCCAGGAGGCTCTGGTGCACCTTCCTGAGGGCTCTCATACACCGTCCTGGGGGCTCTGGTGCACCGTCCTGGGGGCTCTGGTGCACCGTCCTGGGGGCTCTGGTGCACCGTCCTGGGGGCTCTGGTGCACCGTCTTCGGGGCTCTGGTACACCGTCCTGGGGGCTCTGGTGCACCGTCCTGGGGGCTCTGGTACACCGTTCTGGAGGCTCTGGTGCACCGTCCTGGGGGCTCTGGTGCGCCGTATTGGGGGCTCTGGTGCACCGTCCTGGGGGCTCTGGTGAGGGGCTCTGGTGCACCGTCCTGGGGGCTCTGGTGCACCGTCCTGGGGGCTCTGGTGCACCGTCCTGGGGGCTCTGGTGCACCGTCCTGGGGGCTCTGGTGCACTTTCCTGGGGACTCTGGTGCACCGTCCTGGGGGCTCTGGTGCACCGTCCTGGCGGCTTAGGTGCACGGTCCTTGGGGCTCTGGTACACCGTCTTGGGGGCTCTGGTGCACCATCCTGGGGGCTCTCGTACACCGTCCTGGGGGCTCTGGTACACCGTCCTGGGGGCCCTGGTGCACCGTCCTGGCGGCTTAGGTGCACGGTCCTTGGGGCTGTGGTACACCGTCTTGGGGGCTCTGGTGCACCGTCCTGGGGGCTCTGGCACACCGTCCTGGGGGCTCTGGTACACCGTCCTGGGGGCTCTGGTGCACCGTCCTGGGGGCTCTGGTACACCGTCCTGGGGGCTCTGGTACACCGTCCTGGGGGCTTAGGTGCAACGTCCTGGGGGCTCTGGTGCACCGTCTTGGGGGTTCTGGTACACCGTTCTGGGGGCTCTGGTGCACCGTCCTGGGGGCTCTGGTGCACTGTCCTGGGGACTCTGGTGCACCGTCCTGGGGGCTCTGATGTAACAAACTAGGCTGTTGTAAGAATTATCCAGAGTGGTTTATCGACAAAAGAGAATGGGAAGCTGAGCCGCATGGTGACCTGACCCCCAGGGGAATTCGCGGTGGAAATAACCAACGCTTTGTTCATAGCTGCGTAAAAGGAATCATCCTATAGTATTCAGTAATTTAGAGAAAA
Source organism: Procambarus clarkii (assembly GCF_040958095.1). Classification (NCBI taxonomy): domain Eukaryota; kingdom Metazoa; phylum Arthropoda; class Malacostraca; order Decapoda; family Cambaridae; genus Procambarus; species Procambarus clarkii. Next base: position 5,089,291 of record NC_091167.1, on the reverse strand, counting down.
TTAGCCTTTATACATTTTGCATTAAAATTGTATTGTATAATAGTACTGGATACAATATCAAGAGTATTCTAATTATTGAGTTTAAGTCACCATCAGTGACGTCACGAATCAGATCTAACTTTTAAAGCGGAGTGACCGGCGGTCATAGGTCATCAGGGGTTGACAGGTCTAATATTTCTCAAAGTTTTTAATAACCATTTTTGTGATCGGGAACAGCTTTGCCGTTAGATGTTTGTGTAATCTAATTCAGTAAAATAATTCAACCAGTCTGGATCAATTAAGTACAACAGAGTTTAATTGTTATAACTTAACCTTGCTAAAGTAACTGGGTAAGCGATGCGGAAGGATACAATACTCTGTCTGGGGTAGTCCAGACAAGAGAGAGAGCAGTGTGGTCACGGAAGCAGCTGGGATAAGAGGTCAAACATCTTACCTCTCCCCACGACCAGCCAAAACATCTAGCTGGTCGCCCAAGGTATAGTTGCTATTGTTAATTATAGAAATAGTCTTCTCATTTGCCACTCAGGTCAAGTAGGGAGTGTTAAAGTGATAGGGAGTGAACACATTTAGATTTTGTTTTAGTTTTCTTTTAATAAATTAAATTTGTTATTAATTTGCATTTTATTGTTTCCATGTGTTTTATGTGTATACTTGTCCTGGTCACGTGGTCCACACGAGGCAGAGTTGCATTGGGCGCCGATTCTAACATCGAATCGGAATTATCATTACCGTGTAATTTATTCCACACTCAAGGTCATCGTTTATAGTGGGGATCAAGCCCCTAGGTTGATTAATTAGCGTGATCGATCCAGACCTCGATCATTGCTCTTGTATTACTGGTCTGGTGGTGGCAGCAGAGGTGACTCTAGGGTTTTGTTCAGAGCTTAGGTCACGTCATACTGGGTGTAGAATCCTAAGTCGGTCAATCGTCTTAGGACCACGTGGCGTGGAGTTGGCTTTGGTAAAAGTTTTGGAGTCCCTTGGTTTAGAAATAAAAGTAAGAATACGGGTAGAGGGAGTAGAAAGAAGGAAGTAAAGAGAGAGCAACTCGAACCTGTGTTACAATGGTGCACAGCGGTGGTTTCAACAATTTTGTTTGAAATTGTTGAAAGGCTCACGCGTCTAGCCGTTCGAACACGTGCGCGGATGCTAAGGAGACAGCCGCGGGCCCGGATTAGCAGTGCGCCCCACAAGTGCGTTTGAGTGGGGATTGGCGAATCTTGGGTCATGCGGGCTGATATGATTAAGGTTTAGTTAGTAAGATTAGGTTGTTAAAATTAGATTTATTGAAAAGGAGACCGCTCCGAGTTGATTGGACTGGGTACCATACTCGACCCATTGCAATTAATTCAGAGGTGTTGGGAGCCACCATACTCTCAACAGCAGTTCCTTGAGGGCTGTCGGGGGCGGATATATCTGAGGGACGCCAATAGATAGTCCGAGGGCGTTATTAGACGACCCAAAACGCTAGGAAAAACGTAATCCGTGAAGGGCGTTGCGGCCTCCGAGGGACGGACTAGTAACCTACCTAGCAGCGATTCAACAACTAAGTGATCGCACACTTAGTGGAGGTTGAGTCGTCCCTAGTCATAATTGTTGCTGAAAGCTGCGTGTCGCTCTGTTGGAACCTAGATGGTGTGGCCTCTAGGCTAGGTGTGGTACGGCGAGCCGGTAGGAACAATTATAAGATTAAGTCGAGTGCATTTTTTAATTAAGTATACTTAAATTTATAAAGTAATTTCCGTTTATTTTCGTTGTTCTAGATTAATTTTTTCCCCTAAATTCAATCCCCGGTTAAAATTTTTCCCAAGTGTTTAGCGTTTTCTTGCATATTAGACTAAGTGCGTACGTTAAGTTTTGTTATTCCCTGTTCTATTAGTCTAAGTCAGAGGCGTTGTTAATCCTCTGGACTTAGGGCTATGTGTCGGTCACGATAGATAAGTGAAGGAGTTTAAGGGATAATAAGTTGCGTGTAAATGTTATTTGTCCGTGGAATATTTCTAAGTATTTTGGGATAAGTTTTCGGCTAAGTCGATGTCGGAAAGTCGTTAACTGTAATTAATTTGTATTCGTGGGTCACGTGTATGATCTGGGCGTCATTAGGATTCCCCAGTCGATGCGCGTGATATTTTCTAGTTGTTACCAGTAAGACGGTAGAATTGTGTTTTAGACTTAGAACTCTGTTTTCAGTAGAAACGTAGGTGGAAAATTTTCTAAATCCAGCTTGGGCTAGAATCTGACTTTTTGGCGAAAATTCGAATTTTCATGTTTTGTGTATATTCTGGGGTCAGTATTACTCTCTAGTGCGCGCAAGGGACGTAATTCTGTCCGTAAGCATTAAACAGTGATAATTACATTTTTGCCGAATTTAAGTATTTTTTCGAGAAAATCGTGTCGTAATTTTGTCAGAGTCCATTTGAGGTGAAAATCTCGGATTTTGACGAAAAATCGAATTAGTGAGTGTTGAAACCGCCCGAAGTGTCAGTATTGTTCTGTATACAACGTCAGTAGTAAATAATAACGTATTTATATCTGGAAACGAGAAACCCAAATTTTTGTGAATTAAAGGAGTTTTGTGATATTTGGGGTGATAGAAATTTTTTTTTCCCTCGGAGTCAGAAAAATTGGCAGAGTCCAGCAATTGAGTAAAAACGTAGTTTTTTGATAAAAATTCAATTTTTAGTAAGCATTTATAGGTCCTGGGTGTCTATATTAATCGCTAGAGCGGTTTATTAACGTAAAACTAGTTATTTTCCTTCAGAACAACAATTTTGATTTTTCAGCGTTTAAGCGAAAAAGCGCGGGACTTAGTTTTTCAGCGCAGCTGGTCCCGCTCCATCAGTCATCAGTGGCCACGCTGCTCACTTCAAGCGCGTTTAGTATTCAAGTACAGTAAATATTCTTTATTAATCCATCACGAGTGCTGTGCATTAGTTGCGTTATCATTTAAATTGTTTTATATAAATTAGATTCTTTAATTTTTTTTAACGTAAAGGACTTAGGTTTCAGCAATAGAACTGCGGGATATTTCACGGTCAGACACGAGTGCGGGGCAGACACTCATTGGATTCACTTCAGCGATTCTCTCGATAAATCGTTGTATTTCCTATTTTGGGAATTTAGTAGTTTTCTCTTAGAATAAGAGTTGTGATTTTTTTTATTTGTGTAAGATCACGGTTGTAGTGAGTCCGGGTCGAGGGTGTACTAAAGGGTAGTTTAGAAGAGACGTGGCACACCAGGAATCACAGAAAATGTTTAACCCTGATAATGACCAGTCAGTAGGGACCAGTGGGAATGGGAGTGTAGAGGATAGAACCTCTTCCGACACCACTGGGGATCGCTCAGGTAGCGATACTATTATTGACATGAGTGGGGAGTCTTGCGAGGAGTCGTCCCATGAGTGGGGAGAGCCGTCTTGGGTTCCCCCACAAAGAACATCGACGCCATGCCAGCAGGGCAGACAGGGGGCCTCAGTTAGTATGGCAGGACGTCCCACTTCGCTCGGTAGAGAACAGCAACCCGTTCAACGGGAACATGAACAACCACACCAACAGCGGGAACTACCCAACATAACACCAATACCACAGCACCCACAACACCTAGGTACACCTCATCCGTCACTACAACAACCCCAACCCCACCTCCCATACCTACCCCATCCTCAATTCCCATACCAACCCCATCCTCAGTTCCCATACCAACCCTTCCCCCAACCCCAGGCCACTCCATACCCATTCCAACCCCAGGCCACCCCATACCCATTCCAACCCCAGGCCACCCCATACCCATACCCATACCCATTCCAACCCCAGGCCACCCCATACCCATTCCAACCCCAGGCCACCCCATACCCACCCCAACCTCAATCCACACCCCAACCCGAGGCCACCCACACCATACCTCAGCCTCAACCCCAACCTCAATCCACACCCCAACCCGAGGCCACCCACACCATACCTCAGCCTCAACCCCAACCTCAATCCACACCCCAACCCGAGGCCACCCACACCATACACCAGCCTCAACCCCAACCTCAATCCACACCCCAACCCGAGGCCACCCACACCATACCTCAGCCCAAACCCCAACCTCAACCCAGTTCCCAACCCCAGGACCCACCCACTGCCAGTAGCTCCGCGTCACATACAGAGGGACTTGTGAGTCTGATTCCCAAGTTGACTCTGCCGACACTCAGAGGTAGGGAGTTGTCGCTTATTAAGGTGGAACGCAACCGCCAGGTGGAAGACTGGCTTTGTGAAATTGGTTCGATGCTGGAAGCTGTCCCGGGGGATAGATCGAAAATTGCTCTCGCTATGGGGGCTTGCGTGCACGTAGCCGGTCCACTGGCGGGATTTACAGAGTTTCAGCACCTGACATCTTGGCCTCAGTTTGTCCAAGCGATTAGGGACAGATTCAAAGACAGGGTTTCGGAGGATGAGGCTTACTTTTATCTCGAGTCACTTAAGAGGGATGACCGAAGCACTGTCAAGGATTTCGGGTCAATATTAAAGAGAAGGGTTGACGACCTCACTAAGGAACTGGGGTTCGATTCGAGTCAGGCAGAGCAATTCGCTAAAGAGTTGTTCTGCAAAACGTTACCTTCCGATATGGGGCCATTGTTCCTTGCGGGGAGAGCGGGTGTGAGTTATGAAGACCTAGTCCAACAGGCCGCCACAGCCCTAGACAGGCAGACGCGCGCAGGGACATCGGGCACTCAGTTGTCGCCATACGTAGAGGCGGTAAGTAAAGGCGAGGGAGCCAAGCCGAGTCACTGTGGCGCGGGTTCATCAAGCAGGAGGCAGCCCTCAGCGGCAAGTTCGAGCCACCCTGCGCGGGGTAACAACAGGGATCCGCGTAGGTGTTACTCCTGCGGGATGCGTGGTCACATACAGAGGGACTGTAAAGTCACTATTACGAGAGCATGAAAGCAGTCTCCTAGTGATGGTAGGCCTACTTTTGAGGTGAAAGTGGAAGGTGTGAGATTGACAGCTTTTGTTGATACAGGAAGCCAGGCAACGGTAATTAAAAAGTCAGCCTTCAGCAATTTTAAGTATACACGTCTTCAACGTTGCGCAAAGACATTAACAGCAGTCAATGGGGAAAAGATTGAGATCGTAGGTCAAGGTACAGTTAATTTTGAGATTGATGGGGAATTGCAGCCTCACACATGTACGATCGTAGAGAACCTTGATTTTCCTGGTCACATCTTAATGGGAACTGATTTTCTGTCGCGATTTGATTATTCCTTGTCTGCTCAAAAAGGGGCTAGGAACTGCAGGTTGCAGTTGGGACAGACTTCCTACCCAGTGGAGATGATCGACCATCCCCCAGTTGTAGCTTCAATTAAGAGGAAGCTGAAATATAATGCGCACTATCCAAAATTGATTTTTAAGTCTCTTCCAGACACAGTTAAGAGGTCATGCGCCTTGCATGCATTGACCAAACAGAGTTGCCCACCACATTCTGTTAAATTTATTAAAGTAGCCGTGGGACGTCACATACAACCAGGTACCACCCTTCAGGTGGCTGGGAGATGTGATAGTTTATTAATTCCTCATCACTTAGTTGTAGTGCTCGATAAAGGTGCACTCATTCCAGTTGTCAATCTTTCACATAAGACTTTTCGCTTCAGGGCAGGTGATAGGGTATCTCAGGGAACCATGGTGGAGGACACAGAAATCTTTCACCATGAGTCAGCTGAGACGCCAGCCGTCACTGCACAATGTAGTGCACTGAATATGTTGAAAACTAAAACACCATCCAAAGTACAATACGAGACGAGAAATGTTGCACAGAATGTTGAGGAAGTGGAAAAATTAATTTCAGCACTTGATTTGCAACATGTTGCACAGGCAGATAGGAAGGCACTGAGAGGAGTTTTACGAAAATTCCCGAAATTGTTTGCGACAGAGGATGACCAGATTGGTCTCCTTGACAAGATCGAGCACACCATTCCAACTGGTGACCATTTGCCTGTGTACACAAGACAGTGGAGGTTGCCAGAACAGGCAAAGAACATTATCAGGGAGGAGTGCCAGAAAATGTTGAGACAGGGCGTGATAGAGCCTAGTACGTCACCGTGGCTCTCTCCTGTAGTGCTAGTTCGGAAACCGGACGGTAGTTATCGTTTCTGTGTTGACTACCGGAAGGTGAACGAATTAACTAAGGGTGATGTGTATCCGTTGCCCCGAATACAGGAGATAATAGATCAATTTGGTGCTGCTAAGTATTTCTCAACTCTTGACGCAAAATCGGCGTATTGGGCGATTCCGGTGGCAGAACAAGATAGGGAAAAAACAGCATTCTCGGATGGTAGGCACACTTATCAATTCCGTAGGATGCCGTTTGGTTTGAAGACAGCGCCTTCGTCGTTTCAGAGGGCCATCAACTTTATCCTTAGTCCGGTACTGGGTAGGCATTCTTTAGCGTACCTGGATGATGTTGTGATATATTCCAGGACGTTTGAGGAACACCTGCAGGACTTGACTGAGACTTTGAAGTTGTTAGATCAGGCAGGTTTCAGGCTGAATGTTCAGAAGTGCACCCTGGCGGCTCAGAAATTCAAATTTCTGGGGTTCCAGGTGTGCCCAGACGGTATCCGACCTGACCCAGATTCTTGCCGCGCCATTGCTGACATGCCTACTCCAAGGACAGCAAAGGACGTGCGTAGGTTTTTGGGGGCGGCCGGATATTTTCGTCGTCATATTGAAGGTTTCGCTGGCATTTCAGCACCCCTGACTGGTCTGACAAAGAAAAATGCGAAGTTTGTGTGGAAATCAGAACATGACGAGGCCTATCGCAAACTGAAAGACCAACTAATCACGACACCGGTATTGGCTATTCCTGATTTTGAGAAAGAGTGGGAAGTGCACACTGACGCCAGCGGTATAGCTATTGGCGGGTGCTTAATTCAGCGAGACGCAGATAATTTACCCCATCCAGTAGCCTATTTCAGTAGGAAGGTCAAAGGACCTGAAGTTCGTTATTCAGCTACGGATCGGGAGGCACTGGCAGTAGTAGAATCAGTTAGGTATTTCGAGCCTTACCTATTTCAGCGGCATTTTGTAATCTACACAGACCATCGAGCGTTAACACACATATTTAAAAAGCGAACAAAATGCCCACGAATGTCACGCTGGTCTCACGAACTTTCGGCCCACTCATTCCAGATCTTGTACAAGCCTGGTCCAGCACATGTTGTGCCAGATACGCTAAGTAGAAATATAGCGGCAATGCAGATTAATGAAAACATTGAAACCATTCCATCAGATAAAATGAGAGAATACCAGATGAGCGAGCCTAGATGGAAAGAAATTATTGAGTATTTAGAGGGAGGAAAATACCCGAAAAAGAAAAAGAACTTACCTATACATGATTTTGAGATGAAACAGGGCGTCCTGTATTATGTTAATAGCCAGAATGATAGGGCAGTATTTCAGCTAGTTATTCCGGACGCGTTGCGGTCATCAGCGTTAAAGCTTGCGCATGCTTCAAAAATTGCAGGGCATCCGGGGATCTTTAAAACGCACTTAAAAGCAAAGTCTCTATTTTATTTTCCAGGATTACTTTCTGAGGTAATCAATTTCGTGAAGTCGTGCCCTCGTTGCCAGAGGAGGAAAGGTACCCTTAAGGTACAAGCCCCACTTCAGGAATTCCCTGAAATTCGTGAACCGTTAGATCGTGTGGGGGCCGATCTGATTGATTTACACCACAGTCATTCAGGTAACAGATATGTGTTGGTGCTAGTTGACCATCTGTCTAGATACACTACACTAGTTGCATTACCTCAGAAGGATTCTCGTACGGTTGCAGATGCGTTCTTGCGTAGGTTCGTTACTGTATTCGGACCTCCTAAAGTTTTAGTCTCTGACCGGGGTCAAGAATTCAATGGGAATATATTTAGAGAAGTTTGTAAGATTTTAGAGACAACTTCGGCTTTTACAACGGCCTACCACCCACAAGCAAACGGAATGACGGAACGGACTAATCGTTCAGTCAAGGATATGCTTGCAATCCTTGCTGAACATGATGCAAACACCTGGGATGAACACCTACCCTATGTTCAGTTCGCCTTGAATACTGCCATCCACCAATCAATTAACACCCAACCACTTCATTTGTTTACTGGTAATTCATGCAATTTCCCCTCAGGTCTGCTTAACAGACATAATGTTGCATACGGGGAGGACTATCCTTCAGAGGTCCTTGGTAAAATGAGAAATGCATGGAATATTGCAGCTGAAGCGTCCAAGAAGGCACGGACTCGGTATGCTCATTTTTATGACAAGAAAGTGCGCCCTCTTGAGTTGAAGGAAGGAAGCCTCGTATTGAGAGTGAATGAGGCTGCGCCCGCCAATCAGAGCAGGAAACTAGCTCCGAAGTGGCGAGGACCCTATAGAGTAATTAAAAGGGCGGGGCCGGTTAATCTTGTTATAAAAGGAGTGTTCGAGGACCAGGTGGAAAGGACAATTCACGTGAATAAATTGAAACATTATCATGCTAGAGAGGAATTAGAACTGCCTTCAGCGGGTCTAGTTCCTGACTCAGCAGTGCTGACTCATGGCTTCACCGACGAGTCAGAAGATGAGGATGACCCTCTGTCATCGCTCATCAGTAGTCAGGTGCAGTCTCGCCACCCTATGGTGACGAGATCTCGCGCTGTACAGTAAAGTAACTTCCCTAGTTAGTATAATTTAGTATTCATTAGATTTTCCTGTAAAGGCAATGAGATGTACTATGTCTATACTTGACTCAGGTAGCAACTTTTACCGTGCTCTGGGGTTCCACCTCCACCAAACCCAGAGTATATCTATGCTTCCGCTGTGTTGTGTCTGTCTGTTCCCAGGTCTGATTGGTACACCGACCCAGTTGTTCCAGCCACACGTGAACCCTTGTCTGTAAAGACCGAGGGGGGAGGCACGTTACACAAAGCCCTCCCCCCACTAGACCCAGTAACCCATACATCAGTTACTTTGGGGATGAGTGACTGTCCAAGAGTCACCCGGCCGACGCCTCACGTCACTAACGAGGTTGTCAGGGCCAGCGAGCTGTCCACATTATAGCAGTCACCGGAGGTGCCATACAACGCCGGGGTAGCTGTCTCGAGATCACCACTACCCACCTGCTGCGTCATCAAGACTGCAGCCATTCCAGCAGTGTTGGAGGAGAGGTCAAGAAATGGAAAGCACGTAGCAGTACTCAAGAATTTCGCCGGAAGATTAATGATTACGTCATCTGAAGTAACAAGAAAGCAGAAGTAAGGCGGTCACAGGTGGAAGGCACGGTTTCCCTACAGAGTACCGGGACTCGCCAATAGAAGGTCGCAAAATTGTCTCCTTTGGCCTAAAGTCGGCGGTACGAGGGTATACACAGTTGGTGTTTACGGCCTAGTAACCTGGTGACATCAAGAAACGCCTGAGATGACGTGAGCAATGATGGAAGACGAGATTCACCTGTTCTGCAAACAAGCAACCCGCCTCTACGACCTTCTGACACCACTCCTGCTAAGAGACACCGTTGGTACATCCAGTCCTGCTCTGCTGTGGTCATCTGCGACAAGTTTAACATCAAGACTACCGTGTGAACTGTGATTGATATGAAGGCGTGTGGACTGTCGAGAGCAAGATTAATGGCCGAAGTAACAGTATTCTACAGCTGTCACTTGGCACTCCGCTCTACTACACTCTGTCGTCATTCAGGAGTACCGGATGGGAGTACAAGAGGACCAGGTATTGATGTCTACACACGGGGAGAAGCAAGATCGACACCGTCATCGTCAGCGACTACATTCAGCATCCAGCAGCATCGATTTTTTTTTTTCGATTACTCAATATGAACAATTGATACAAACAACAAAGTGGCTCTGAACATCTGTGTAAAGAACATCTGGACACTTTTGTTTAAATGTTGAAAAACAGAGTTAGAATCAATTCTTTATAAATGTTGAAAAACAGATGTAAAATAATTCTAGTATAATATATGAATTTTACTCTATAAATTGGTCAGTAATCAAAATCGAAGCCCCTGTGTAATTGTCTCAGCCCAGAACAAACGGTTATGGAAAATTATGTTGTGCTATTTTTTTTCAGAATGTTTGAACACAGGAGAGGCGGACCAATATAAACATTGACACTTCTAGTGAGTGAGAACACTTGGCTGTACAGTCAGCTGAAACCTGTGATATAGTATAGGAATTTTTTTTATATTTTTAGATACATGTAATAAACGTTAGGTGTGTTCCTTGATGGGGAGTGGTTAGTACACGGATGTGTACCTGATAGTTCCGTAGTACGCTCCCGGATGACTGAAAGTTCAGTCTGATGATATAACTTTAATGTTTGTTTGAGCACGGTGTGGCCGGCTCTAGAGGACACATGGACTTGGCTGGTGAAGAGCCAAGAGAGTTTAATAGCTAGTTTTTGATGGTAGAGTAGGGACATGTTATTTAGCTATGTCAGTAAGGGTAGGATGTATGTTTCCTGATATTGGAGGATTGCTGTCAGTTGACAGCTGAGAAATTTATGAAATATGGACATGTTTATTATGATGGACTATTATTTGTCAAATTTTATTAGTTAGGTTAGCTTTTGTTTGTGGCATGAGTTGAATTGTGGGTTTGGATACTAAACCTCGTGAATTTTAGCAAATTAACAAGGTTTACTAAGTGCTTGTGCGGGGGGGTTGTAACAAACTAGGCTGTTGTAAGAATTATCCAGAGTGGTTTATCGACAAAAGAGAATGGGAAGCTGAGCCGCATGGTGACCTGACCCCCAGGGGAATTCGCGGTGGAAATAACCAACGCTTTGTTCATAGCTGCGTAAAAGGAATCATCCTATAGTATTCAGTAATTTAGAGAAAATTAGCCTTTATACATTTTGCATTAAAATTGTATTGTATAATAGTACTGGATACAATATCAAGAGTATTCTAATTATTGAGTTTAAGTCACCATCAGTGACGTCACGAATCAGATCTAACTTTTAAAGCGGAGTGACCGGCGGTCATAGGTCATCAGGGGTTGACAGGTCTAATATTTCTCAAAGTTTTTAATAACCATTTTTGTGATCGGGAACAGCTTTGCCGTTAGATGTTTGTGTAATCTAATTCAGTAAAATAATTCAACCAGTCTGGATCAATTAAGTACAACAGAGTTTAATTGTTATAACTTAACCTTGCTAAAGTAACTGGGTAAGCGATGCGGAAGGATACAATACTCTGTCTGGGGTAGTCCAGACAAGAGAGAGAGCAGTGTGGTCACGGAAGCAGCTGGGATAAGAGGTCAAACATCTTACCTCTCCCCACGACCAGCCAAAACATCTAGCTGGTCGCCCAAGGTATAGTTGCTATTGTTAATTATAGAAATAGTCTTCTCATTTGCCACTCAGGTCAAGTAGGGAGTGTTAAAGTGATAGGGAGTGAACACATTTAGATTTTGTTTTAGTTTTCTTTTAATAAATTAAATTTGTTATTAATTTGCATTTTATTGTTTCCATGTGTTTTATGTGTATACTTGTCCTGGTCACGTGGTCCACACGAGGCAGAGTTGCATTGGGCGCCGATTCTAACATCGAATCGGAATTATCATTACCGTGTAATTTATTCCACACTCAAGGTCATCGTTTATAGTGGGGATCAAGCCCCTAGGTTGATTAATTAGCGTGATCGATCCAGACCTCGATCATTGCTCTTGTATTACTGGTCTGGTGGTGGCAGCAGAGGTGACTCTAGGGTTTTGTTCAGAGCTTAGGTCACGTCATACTGGGTGTAGAATCCTAAGTCGGTCAATCGTCTTAGGACCACGTGGCGTGGAGTTGGCTTTGGTAAAAGTTTTGGAGTCCCTTGGTTTAGAAATAAAAGTAAGAATACGGGTAGAGGGAGTAGAAAGAAGGAAGTAAAGAGAGAGCAACTCGAACCTGTGTTACACTGATACACCGTCCTGGGGGCTCTGGTTAGGGGCTCTGGTACACCGTCCTGGGGGCTCTGGTGCACCGTCCTGGGGGCTCTGGTGCACCGTCTTGTGGGCTCTGGTGCACCGTCCTGGGGGCTCTGGTGCACCGTCCTGGGGGCTCTGGTGCACTGTCCTGGGGACTCTGGTGCACCGTCCTGGGGACTCTGGTACACCGTCCTGGGGGCTCTGGTGCACCGTCTTGTGGGCTCTGGTGCACCGTCCTGGGGGCTCTGGTGCACCGTCCTGGGGGCTCTGGTGCACTGTCCTGGGGACTCTGGTGCACCGTCCTGGGGACTCTGGTGCACCGTCCTGGCGGCTTAGGTGCATGGTCCTTGGGGCTCTGGTACACCGTCTTGGGGGCTCTGGTACACCGTCCTGGGGGCTCTGGTACACGGTCCTGGGGGCTCTGGTGCACCGTCCTGGCGGCTTAGGTGCACCGTCCTGGGGGCTCTGGTACACCGTCCTGGGGGCTCTGGTACACCGTCCTGGGGGCTTAGGTGCAACGTCTTGGGGGCTCTGGTGCACCGTCTTGGGGGTTCTGGTACACCGTTCTGGGGGCTCTGGTACACCGTCCTGGGGGCTCTGGTACACCGTCCTGGGGGCTCTGGTACACCGTCCTGGGGGCTCTGGTGCACCGTTCTGGGGGCTCTGGTACACCGTCATGGGGGCTCTGGTACACCGTCCTGGGGGCTCTGGTACACCGTCCTGGGGGCTTAGGTGCAACGTCCTGGGGGCTCTGGTGCACCGTCTTGGGGGTTCTGGTACACCGTTCTGGGGGCTCTGGTGCACCGTCCTGGGGGCTCTGGTGCACTGTCCTGGGGACTCTGGTGCACCGTCCTGGGGGCTCTGATACACCGTCCTGGGGGCTCTGGTGAGGGGCTCTGGTACACCGTCCTGGGGGCTCTGGTGCACCGTCCTGGGGGCTCTGGTGCACCGTCTTGTGGGCTCTGGTGCACCGTCCTGGGGGCTCTGGTGCACCGTCCTGGGGGCTCTGGTGCACCGTCCTGGGGGCTCTGGTGCACTGTCCTGGGGACTCTGGTGCACCGTCCTGGGGACTCTGGTGCACCGTCCTGGCGGCTTAGGTGCATGGTCCTTGGGGCTCTGGTACACCGTCTTGGGGGCTCTGGTACACCGTCCTGGGGGCTCTGGTACACGGTCCTGGGGGCTCTGGTGCACCGTCCTGGCGGCTTAGGTGCACCGTCCTGGGGGCTCTGGTACACCGTCCTGGGGGCTCTGGTACACCGTCCTGGGGGCTTAGGTGCAACGTCTTGGGGGCTCTGGTGCACCGTCTTGGGGGTTCTGGTACACCGTTCTGGGGGCTCTGGTACACCGTCCTGGGGGCTCTGGTACACCGTCCTGGGGGCTCTGGTACACCGTCCTGGGGGCTCTGGTGCACCGTTCTGGGGGCTCTGGTACACCGTCCTGGGGGCTCTGGTACACCGTCCTGGGGGCTCTGGTACACCGTCCTGGGGGCTCTGGTGCACCGTTCTGGGGGCTCTGGTACACCGTTTTGGGGGCTCTGGTGCACCGTCCTGGGGGCTCTGGTACACCGTCCTGGGGGCTCTGGTACACCGTCCTTGGGGCTCTGGTACACCGTCCTGTGGGCTCTGGTACACCGTTTTGGGGGCTCTGGTGCACCGTCCTAGCTGGGGGCTCTGGTACACCGTCCTGGGGGCTCTGGTACACCGTCCTTGGGGCTCTGGTACACCGTCCTGGGGGCTCTGGTACACCGTCCTGGGGGCTCTGGTACACCGTCCTGGGGGCTCTGGTGCACCGTTCTGGGGGCTCTGGTACACCGTCCTGGGGGCTCTGGTACACCGTCCTGGGGGCTCTGGTACACCGTCCTGGGGGCTCTGGTGCACCGTTCTGGGGGCTCTGGTGCACCGTTCTGGGGGCTCTGGTACACCGTTTTGGGGGCTCTGGTGCACCGTCCTGGGGGCTCTGGTACACCGTCCTGGGGGCTCTGGTACACCGTCCTTGGGGCTCTGGTACACCGTCCTGTGGGCTCTGGTACACCGTTTTGGGGGCTCTGGTGCACCGTCCTGGGGGCTCTGGTACACCGTCCTGGGGGCTCTGGTACACCGTCCTTGGGGCTCTGGTACACCGTCCTTGGGGCTCTGGTACACCGTCCTGGGGGCTCTGGTACACCGTCCTGGGGGCTCTGGTACACCGTCCTGGGGGCTCTGGTCTATCGTCCTGGGGGCTCTGGTTCACCGTCCTGGGGGCTCTGGTGAGGGGCTCTGGTGCACCGTCCTGGGGGCTCTGGTACACCGTCCTGGGGGCTCTGGTGCACCGTCCTGGGGGCTCTGGTTCACCGTCCTGGGGGCTCTGGTACACCGTCCTGGGGGCTCTGGTGCACCGTTCTGGGGGCTCTGGTACACCGTTTTGGGGGCTCTGGTGCACCGTCCTGGGGGCTCTGGTACACCGTCCTGGGGGCTCTGGTACACCGTCCTGGGGGCTCTGGTACACCGTCCTGGGGGCTCTGGTACACCGTCCTGGGGGCTCTGGTACACCGCCCTGGGGGCTCTGGTACACCGTCCTGGGGGCTCTGGTATACCGTCCTGGAGGCTCTGGTACACCGTCCTGGGGGTTCTGGTACACCGCCCTAGGGGCTCTGGTACACCGTCCTGGGGGCTCTGGTCTATCGTCCTGGGGGCTCTGGTGCACCGTCCTGGGGGCTCTGGTACACCGCCCTGGGGGCTCTGGTACACCGTCCTGGGGCGGGAGAGGGTTTCCCTGTGCTGCTGGCTGAACAACCTGTGGTTGTGGTGACTGTGTTGACCCTGGACAGAGACCTGCAGGAATAATATTGTCATCCACACTTCTGGGGACATAAACATACCATTCACTTGGAGGATGAACCAAGTAACTGCGGCTCTTGAAGGGTAACTTGCGTCTTTCCTGAAGGAACACGAGTACACTAACATGTTAGCTATGACCCAAGTGCAGAACCGCAGATATAGTGTACGTGGACTTCTCTAAAGCTATAGATAATGGACCACATGAAAGACTCTCTCCACGTAGGATAAATGGTAAAACATTTGATTGATTAAAAAAAATATAGAACAAGGAAGGCAAGAGGTTGTCTCAGGTGGATATAAATATAGTTTAGAATGCCAAGTGTAGCACCGCAAGGTTCCATCAAGGGACCAACTCTTCATGTAATATATAACACGATATAGAAGAGAACATTAGAAACCAAATAATCAAATTTACTGATGACATTAGAATCTATGATAAAGTGGGAAGCAAAAAAAGGTTAATTTCTTGCAAGGCGATTTAATATTACAAATCCAAAACGGTGCTTGCAGAGCATATCAATATACACTATAACTACCATATCAACAAGACGAACATGGTGGAGATTGATGAAGAGAAGCACCTAGGCCTTATGATCCACCAGTCACTGACAGTTGCTCAACAAGTAGAGGCCGCTGCGGTAAAAATGTCAACAAGACCTTGTGAATAGTCAAACGAAACGTTAATTTGAAGGACAAGAAAGTGGTTGTTCAACTGAACAAGTCGTTCCAGGAACGGTTGAGAGCCAGAGCAGGACTAACAACACTACACACCGGACATGACAGGGCGGATCTCAGTGGAACTTTTAGAATACTAAACAATTTGTTGTATAATAATCCAGACCACATTATTAAAATGTGTAATATAACTCACAAAGTGCATCATCATGAGACCTAACAGTGTTTTCTGGAGGACACAAAACAAGAGATGATTTTCACCTTAGATAATAAGTCCTTGATATCACCTACTTGTCGAAGCAGTAGATACAGAGACATTAATTCAGTTGAAAAGAATCATAGGAATAATTCAGGGACCTTTGACAAGCCGCCTACTTCGTGGCCCCATCAAGACCACTAGAGACTTTGGACCTCGGGTACATTAAGCACCAACTTATCGTGGTTTAGAGTTATTATGTCACATTTTGGTCACTAACAAACAACAAAAATATCTTGCTGTTGACTGATGATACTTAATAACTTGCTCCTCATCACTAGGAATTATTTATAACTGATTCTTGAATAATGATGAAAAAATATGTTTAATGTGTCAAAATATTTGATGTAGCTAATCCGACCATTTTTGTCAGGGATTGTACACGCTGTTCGTGAAGACGCCCCGGGGCCAACAGCAGAGTGTGACCTTCAAGGTGGAGGAGTTCGTGCTGCCTCGCTACGAGGTGGTGCTCAAGCCTCCCGCCTACATCCTGGGCACTGACGAAGCCTTCACCTTCACCGTGTGCGCCAAGTGAGCCCCCCCCCCCCCCCGCCACCCAACACCACCCACCCTCTACTCTCACACTTGATAAACAACTCCATATAGTTTAGGTTACATTTTGGGATCAAAGGTTTCCGAAAGTAGTCAATGTTATCTGAAGGTTAATGTGAAGAGTTTGAGAGCCCAGTAGTTGTGTAACTGCTAGAACATTAACGTAATTCACTGAACACTGAACTGTTTAAGTAAAACCACAAAAATGTTATTAAAGTGAGGCACGTATTTCCTGACTATTTTATATTGTGCTAATCATTACAACATTCATATGAGAGCGGCAGGTAACTCGCCTCACATGTGAGTTATTCTCCAGAAGTTTGTAGCTCATTCCTCATCTCTTCCTCATCCCCACTTAATTATCTCCCCTTCCTCATCTCTTCCTTCACACGTCTCCTCTTCCTCATCTCTTCCTTCACACGTCTCCTCCTTCCTCATCTCCTTTTGATCATCTCTTCTTCCTCATCCCCTCTTCCTTATCTCCTCTTCCTCATCTCCCCTTCCTTCACACACGCATTACTCAAATTCGGCTTTAAAATCTTCTAAATTGATTGTATATAATAACTTATAAATGTCTAGGGTCAAGGAGGTATAGGGCTCTACCTACTGTAGGGTCACTGAAGTACTGGGCTCTACCTACTCTAGGGTCAAGGAGGTACAGGGTTCTACCTACTCTAGGGTCAAGGAGGTACAGGGTTCTACCTACTCTAGGGTCACTGAAGTACTGGGCTCTACCTACTCTAGGGTCAAGGAGGTACAGGGTTCTACCTACTCTAGGGTCACTGAAGTACTGGGCTCTACCTACTCTAGGGTCAAGGAGGTATAGGGCTCTTCCTACTCTAGGGTCACTGAAGTACTGGGCTCTACCTACTCTAGGGTCAAGGAGGTACAGGGTTCTACCTACTCTAGGGTCACTGAAGTACTGGGCTCTACCTACTCTAGGGTCAAGGAGGTATAGGGCTCTTCCTACTTTAGGGTCAGGGGGGTATTGGGCTCTTCCTAATCTAGGGTCACGTGGGTATAGGGCTCTTCCTACTCTAACGCCCTGGGGGTAGAGCACATCACCGACTGCAGAGTATCTATTGCAGGGTATATATTGCAGGGTATATATTGTAGGGTATATATTGCAGGGTATATATTGCAGGGGTATATATTGTAGGGTATATATTGATGGGTATATATTGCAGGGTATATATTATAGGGTATATATTGATGGGTATATATTGCAGGGTATATATTAAAGCAGTATATATTGCAGGGTATATATTAAAGCAGTATATATTGCAGGGTATATATTAAAGCAGTATATATTGCAAGGTATATATTGCAGGATATATATTGTAGGGTATATATTGCAGGGGTATATATTGCAGGGTATATATTGCAGGGTATATATTGTAGGGTATATATTGATGGGTATATATTGCAGGGTATATATTAAAGCAGTATATATTGCAGGGTATATATTAAAGCAGTATATATTGCAGGGTATATATTAAAGCAGTATATATTGCAAGGTATATATTAAAGCAGTATATATTGCAGGGTATATATTGCAGGATATATATTGTAGGGTATATATTGCAGGGGTATATATTGCAGGGTATATATTGCAGGGTATATATTGAAGGGTATATATTGCAGGGTACATATTGAAGGGTATATACTGCAGGGTATATATTGCAGGGAATATATTGCAGGGTATATATTGCATGGGTATATATTGCAGGGTATATATTGCAAGGTATATATTGCTTGGGTATATATTGCAGGGTATATGTTACAGGGTATATATTGCAGGGGTATATATTGCAGGGTATATATTGCAGGGTATATATATATTGCAGGGTATATATATTGCAGGGTATATATATTGCAGGGTATATATATTGCTGGGTATATATATTGCAGGGTATATATTGAAGGGTATATATTGCAGGGGTATATATTACAGAGTATATATTGAAGGGTATATATTGTAGAGTATATATTGCAGGGTATATATATATATATATATATATATATATATATATATATATATATATATATATA